>NW_008751912.1:456705-466937 GCF_000715545.1 Opisthorchis viverrini
TACACTTGTCGCTTCATCCTCAGATTTCAAACTCTCCCATTCCGATTTTGAGGGATTATCCAGCTGAGAAAAATCAGATATCCACTTGAATTATCGGCAAACTCATAAGCTCCTTAAGGGATCTGATGTTAGTAGCATCTGAGCAAAACGGTCTGGATAGTGTAGATTTGGGGAAATCCAGTCTCGCGAACTATACTTATCTGGTGTTAACGGGAGGCGCAAATAAATCCCACTCATGACAAAGTTGTTCAGTCAAAAAAGGATCCTGAAGCATTTTGTGTCAAATTAAACATAAAACAGGCTTGTGCAACTAAGGAACATCATGAAAAAGAGAGAGGTAGCTGGATTCTGTTGGATCAAAACAAAAGTAATGTGACAACGCTTATGCAATTTATGCCTAATTAGACCATAATTTGACGGGAATTCAGTGAACTGCACCCACTTGATGAGCCCCAAGTAGGGCAAACACCAGTCAACGGCTGTCGCAGAGCTATCTGAAAATTTACAAGTAGTGTGCCTCGTCGAGAAAATAGTTCATCTTTTTATAGACAACAAAGATTTTATCATAAACAAGTTCTGATATAACCCTTATTTGATGTCTATGGTGTCCTGAGTAACGTTCTAAAGCGTTACTATCAAGGTTGCTGGAAACCCCTTGGGAGCCCATGGCCGGTTTCACCCACATTGGAGCCCATCAGGCAGGTGAGGTCACCGAGTTTCCGTCACCATTATATTTTACTCGGTTCTGTACAGCGTGGCCATGTTTCACGCAGCCTTTCGTGTAGAGTACAGTTTTGCTATGGGACAAACAACTGAAGCTGCATGTTACGGGAGTTTTCACTGGGGAAACTTGCAATTTCTGGTGCCGAATAAACACAGTGTGTATTGAAGTCGCGCGTCAAAGTGCATAACAGCTGGCGGCGGTCGCTTCAGTTCTCCATTTCTGGTTGAAGTTTCGCCAGCTCTAAGCTACCGAACACGGAAAGTACGTCACCGCTAGCACATTTGCCCACCAATATTAGGAGACCGTGGTTAATGATTTCAATGTATTCCTTCAAATCTCATCCTCCATTTCGATTTTCTAACCAATTTCGCACCTTACAAACACTCAACTTTCTCTTCCCTACGACCATTTTGCTGAGTTGTCCAAAGATGTCTCTTTTTCAAGAACGTCACAAAGCCGAAAAGATAACAAAAAATCAGTGCCCGCAGAGGTCTTTGTCATCAAAGATAAGTGGATTCGTGGCAGCGAGCGCAAATAACTTTTCTGCAATTGTAATAAACATGGCGCGTACATCAGAACCGGCTGTTACGCTTGTAATGAAGAATAATTTCTACCCTCGACATGTGCGTAATAACCTGTTGAGCGACTGCCTGATTTGGCGTACCCTTCAATAGCAAAGTTAGCAGTTATCTGTGGAATGAGGTTGAAGGAAGAGAGTAATGTAGGTACTTTTTTCGTCCTTTGAAGAATCGTTTGGTCCTTTACAGGCGTCTTAATTGAGAGACCAGAATGAGAACAGCGGTGGGTTGTTGGTTATGCCACCATAACCACCAACCCACCGCTACGCACTACTACGCTCCCCAATAACGCACTGATGAGATCACCTCGATTGGTGATCAAACGTTTGCAATCAAATTGCCCAGCTAAGCGAACAAGCCAACGACCACCATCTACGCTACCTGAGCTACCGATATTTTGCTCTGTGTGTCAAGATTGGTTGAAATGTAGAAGTGAAACGGTGGAAGTTATTTTCCACAACACAGGCAAGTCATCAAAATGGAGAATATGTTCGCCAGCAATAGTCTTCACAACTTTGCAGGAAATTAAAAAATATACTACTGTGGAAATGTTAGTGCAACTTGTGTGAAATCTTGGGTTGTATTGGTGTGAACTGAATGCACAGTCATGTTCTCATTACGCTTTCCGTGCAAAAAATGTCGCTTATATCACGTGCATCAATACATCGTTTGAATTCAGTGTCCATCGAGCAGAAAATTTGATTAGGCTGATCGATCGACATTGATTTTTGTGAAGGCTTCTGAAGAGGTCTAATGAAGCGTGAAGAGTAGAAAGTTTTTTTCGGAAAGTTTCACGTTTGCCACTAAGCTAAACTGAGTGTTGAATAATTCTATGCAGAAAATTGCATGCGTACTTCTGAAGAAACCCCGTGGAGGGGAGACCGCCCCGGGAACGAGTCGATTTAGATCGGTCGCACAGATAACCCCTAAGTGAAAGATCACTACAAAACCAACTCATTTGGGCTCATCCGATGTCCCATAAAGGGGACGATGAAAACCCTACATCCAAACCTTTCGAAGAAGTTCTAAGTGGTCAGTGACAGGTAGGCTATCAAAGAAGAACCAAAATTTTAGTTGTCTATCGTAGTAATATCGTTTTCTGTGAAACTGGATAATGTGTAGTCAGGTTTACTGTGATTAGAGTGCATTTATTTTCGCCACAAAAATTCCTTTACACAATGGTGTTTCTCCTAAGTTTGGTCGATTTTTTCTTTCTTCAAGGGCTGTGTTATATTGAGAAAAAAGGATAACATGGCTCACCTAGTGAAAGGGAGGTCGCATGTCTCCAGAGACGAGGTGTGCCCAAACTGTGCACTTGAGACGTGTTGCATGCCTATAAATTCCCTAGATAGATATATCTCAAATCAAAACTGATTCAAATGTCATCAAGTTTTACTTATGCCCTTGCCTGTCACCTATCTCGGACAAATATTTTTTTAATAAATATCCCCATTCACACGAGAACAACGGCAGAAGTAAAATGTTTCATAATTTATGCAAAGTGTCACTTGCCAGGAAAAATATGCCCATGTGGTTTGGTCCATGAAATTCACTGCCTAAGTCACTCGGCTACATATTATAACACACGTGAGTATTCAACATCTAGTTCACCTGGCTCATCTGATGACCATATACGTATCGGTGGCAAAAACGGAGAGTATGGCGATACTAGTGAGGTCCGACATTTATTTTTTGACAGCCAATTTCAAAATCCGCTCATTGTGGCTTCTCGTCTTAACGGATAAACTCGCCGTTTTTATAACCAGAGAGTGCCGTTCCTATGGGCTTCGTGAGGTTGGTTCATCGAATGCAATTTTGAATGAAAATCCACTGCGCAAAACTGTTTCCTCACTATGGAACGCTTCTTTTCGGCCCATCTTACCTTGAACAGAGCAAACTTGAGGAGATCAGAGCCGTTTGTATACTGGATAGATAGCAGTACTATAAGCTTTGCTCCGACCAAGCTTGACCATTCTATTCGTCAAGATGGTCCTGAGAGACAAGAAGTTGGTCGCTCGAAGAGCGCCTGTCTCTGGTAGTAGAAAACTAGAACGGCGAAACAGGAAGTCAGGAAAAATTTGGTTTTCAAATGTAATTCCAGTAGCTTTGTGGTGTTGCTCTACAATTCCCTCCATTCCCCACAAGCCACTACACTTTATATCAGGATGCTGTAAATCTATGCTACTTGGGAAGCGAGGATATTCTACCATTTTTTACAGCAGAACCTCGAAAGCACGTAGTATCCTCTGAACGCCGATTATTCAAGAACCACACGTATTTAGACATAATTGGCACTTTCCCACTCACAGTTTACAACAGAATAAACCCAATCGCTTTGCACTTCCGCTGCTTACCACGCTGTGGTTTTGTCTGATTCCAGGTCACGTGCAGGCACAAAGGCATATATATGGATTGCACACCACTTATCGAATTGCCCACACCAATTCCCCAGCCATACAACGTCAAAAATAAGGCTAACTCTGCGTCGTAGATTCAGTCCAAAGCTGTTGCTACGTTAGTGCGCTTTCATACAGCAATGCATCCTGACTGTGTGGTCAGTTGGTTGTCCTCCCACTGCCTGGTCACCTACCGCAATATTTCGATGGAGGGTAGCGCTAAACCTCAGCGAAAGGTAGTTGCGGCTTTGAAGTCGGTTAAACTAGAGGTGCGTTCAAATAATCGCCTTCCAAAATTGTCGCATTGTGATTTGTGTGGGTTGTGAATGGTCCGACAATTATATCGACACCTCCACATTCCACTGTCCCACGCATCTGCCGAGTACCAACTCATCCGGAATAATCACAGGAGAAAACGATTATCCGATGAGCTATTGTGGAAAATTGTGGGCCACGTGTCGAATAAATGTATATATATTCGCGCGTTGGACATTCGCTATCTGGAAGCACCACTGGATTCGACCCGTCATTGCGCCAAATAAACACTTGAAATTTCCGGGGAAGAAATAAACTTATCCGACAATATTCAAGAAGGAATGCAGTGCAGTGACGAGATTCTAGCAATTTGGCTGATGAGGTCACATGCCAGTGGCTTACAGAACTCAGTTTTCTTCTCTTCGGTTCGTAGTCACATTTTTGGACGAGAGACATTCCAGATTAATTATCTGCAGATCTTCGTCGACAGCTCACGACCGGTTTCGCCCTTCTTGGGGCTCATCAAGTAGGCGCAGTCCCCGGGTTTCCGTCAGCCTTATGTTCTACTTGGAACCAAATTGCACGAAATTAGCGAATATACACTCATTTGCGAATTAATTTGTTTTTTCGAGAGACTCACCTGGAACCCAGCTGAATCTCTCGTATGAATCTCTCTTATGAGTAGCGACTGAAAAAGATCGGCATGCATCGCGATATTTCGAATATCGTAGCGACTGAAACATGAGGCAGCCTGGTGCAGCACATTCAGTTGCCTGAGAACATCACAAACGAGAATTTCAGCTGGGCTCCAGGTGAGTCTCCCGAAAAACCTAATTAGTTTGCTACTGAGTGTATATTCGCTAATTATCTGAAGGTTCTCCCTTACTGTTCATGCCTGGTTAGATCTAAGAAGGGTGTCCAATCCTCCCGTTCTTTTCGAAATAACAATGGACGAGTTGATGAGAAAACACAGTTCAATCCTGCGGAGGCATGAAAATAATGCTTGCCTCGGATGACATCCTAACCAATGTAGATTAGGCGGCTGAATTTGTCAATCGCCCAAACTCAAACAGTGGTTCATCAATTGAAAAGTAGACTAAGTTCTACGGGAAGCATTGTAAAAGTGTGTAATCCTGCTACGAAACAGCGTCATGGACGCAACACTTGTTTCAACGCAGAAAATCTGCTCGCGACTTGTTCATTACGCAATACGGATTATCGATTTCATGTACAGATTCACAGTGGTAACTAATGTTATACTAGCTTTGTAGGTACGCAACCCCATGAGGCTTAGTTAATCTCTTAGGATTGACCAAAGCCAGTCCATATCTTGTCAAGTGGGACATTTCTAGCCGTAATGTTTTGTGGTTTTTGCGTTTTAAAGCCAAACAGGTCGAGTGAAGACCTTTTCTATTGTTCTTGGCATCATTTGGACCAACGGGCGGTCAGTATTTCTCGCTATCACTGAATTGGACGACCGCGGATGAAACGAAAGGACAAGTAAAGTTACAATGCAATGATTATGGGAACGAGAATTAGCAGATGATGTTTAGATCCTCCTATGGATATGTACCTGCGAAGAGTGCGTTTATATTTCAGAAAATGTATCCAATCATCGGTCAACACCGTCAGTCAGTCGCCCAAAGGGGAACAGCTACACCTTCAGTAGCTTGAAATTATGTCAACTATAGACCATCACTCTTTCGTTTTTGAATCCAGACAGGTCTTCAGGAAATACATTCCGAAGAGTCAGCATCTGGATATGCGTGAAGGCGAACAGCTGCCAGAAAATCGCCTATGCTGAGGCTACTCAAATACGGTAGAGTCTACGAAAAAACACCGCTTGTGGTACACCGTGAACTGATCTTGGTAAGGGGCGTTCGCTTTAGGACAACACGGCACGAACAAATAAAATTGCAGGTGCCTCACTTTTCGATCGCAACTTACTTACGTACAAGGCTAGTGTAATTCTATTGTGGCCTATATCGTGACCATAACTAGGATAACTCGAAGCAGCCGTTCTTTATGCATCCTCAACGGAATGGAAAATGAACATGCTTGTTATATAAGAACCTACTCACGAGGTTGCTGGAAACAGTCAAAACCCATCCAATATGGATTCATGCAAACCGTAAGTTTGACAGAAACTCAGGGATAGCGTCCACCTGCTGATCCCCAATAAGGGTGAAGTCGATCGCGGGCTGTCGAAGGAATTTCAGCGAATGTGTGAGCAGTTTCCTTTGTGAAAATATACTGCGATACCTCAAATATCGTAGCAAATGAAACACGCGGTTGCCTTTGTGCAGCGCATTCATTTAGGGAATATCAGAAAACAAGAGAATAAGTTGAATTTCGCGTAAAAAACCAAGGTTATATGCAAATGAGTGTATTTGTCGGAACACTTTTATTAGTTCGCCTTGAGCGTTCCATGGTGACTTTCCCAAGGATAAAATTCTGTGATATTTGGTTAATCAGTGGTCTTGTCCTTCTGGTTTGCACTTCTTAACCAGATAAAATAATCGGCGTCAAATATTTGGCCGTCTACTTCATTTCTTCCATATCAATCCGTTTGTTACAATATCCGTGATATGCGAAATAAGTTGAGGCACTTGAAGCATACTGGCCTCTGTCGGACCTGACTTTGTCAAAGAGGTGGGAAACTCCAATCAGTTGGAAGAAGTCTGGAAGCAATTGAGAAGTCATCATTGTTTACCTAGCCCTTCGGAAAGGTGGGAATCCTCTTATTCAACAGCTGTTGATCACCGAGTACTCTCTAGAGCCTTCCCAAATCCGAATAAATCTTCACACAAAAAACTGGCAAGGTTGATAAGTACTAGATGGATAACTATTCAGATAAAATAGTCAAACTGCTGACTAGCAGTCCGATGAATATCGTGATAATTCAACAGTTGGTTAAAAATGAAAGTTTCACTTTTGATACGAATTTCTTAACTACGAAGAATGATCAACTGACATGTGGTCCAGTCGGTAGCTGCTGAAGGATGTTGAAGATAGGGTTACTTGTTCCCAATTCGAACGATATCTCTCGAATCTTACTGATTCTCTCTAGTTGAGATCTGGCAAGAGAAGATGAGGTTTCTTCTTCAATCTTCGCTTTTGATGAATTTTCAGGTATGACCTGTTTACTCGGGATAGAGAAGCGCGCGTGTGTGTGCGAACAACATGAACGCCAGAAGTGTAAAAGCAACTAGCAGTCGGAGGGAAGACAAAATGGACTTAACTGTGGACAAAAACGTTTTGTGCGAGTACTAGTTACAGAATTTCGGCTCAGAAGTCATCGAGCGAGCAATAAGTAGAAGAACGAAGCCCTCACCTGCTGATGTTCTTCCGAATACATACAAACTGATGCTACGAAATGGGCGTTCTGAAAGGAATCTGATGATATACGAATGTACTTGATGAGAAAGTCTATCGTCGCCAGAATGTTGTCTTTAGGAAAGAATTTCACTCGCAAGTTGCTTAACCAAAAGACGAGATGGCTCAAGTGGTTGGAGCGCGAATTTACTGATCGGAAGGTTCGTGTTTCAAACCCGGCCTCTGCCTCTTGACTTTTCCTGTCTAGGCTTGGGCAACCCGGCAGTATCCCAGCCCTTGTGCTTCCTTCTGGCAGCACGGCAGCTAGACACCGGAAGGGTGTTACAGCTGAGAGATTTAACCAAAGCATTTACCTATAAACTAAAAGGGATTTACCGGAATCTGATCAAGACCGACAGTTCAATGGAAGTCATGTGAACCGGGCTAACGATTAACACTCCGTTACACTTGTTATCCCCAAGTGTAGAGAGCACCTTTTATTGCTTCAAAAATGGGGCATTTCAGCGGAACAAATGCACCTTAAACATGTGTAAACCTTTCGTGCATCACACAGACAAGCAGAGGAACAGGTCATAGTAGAAAGGACAACACTGAATAACTGCGTCGTAGTGTTATAAAAACGACGAACGGAATCGAAAAACGTTACACAATCTAACGCAGATATTGCAGTGTTGATTGTCTGTAAATAATTTCACCTAGTCTGTCCGATAATGGTGATGGAACACAGTCAAGGAGTGCCAAATTTACCTTGTTGTAGCCCTTTTTCTAGGGTTTTCAGTGAAACATATCTTCTTTCAATCATCACAGCGAATAAAACTATCATTCCGAGACAAAAAGATGATCGTCGGACTTCACAGCTACTTGTGGTCTGGTAGCAAAGTGTCACCTTTTTGCACCTAGTCAAATATTTCTCCGCCGAAACCTGGTTTGAGCCAACCGTTTAACTGTTCGGATATTTGTTAGACTAGTGATGCACAGCAACAGTATTTTATCTTACGAATCATGAGTTCTCGCAAGTTAATTCCTGATTTACAAGAACTGTGCTTCAGTTAGGTCGGATGATTCACGTGAATAACAAAAAGCTGACGCACTAGGGCGTTTTCACCTTTATTGTGACTCATCAGATGGGCGTAGAGGACCCTGCGTCCGTTGACATTCTGGCTAAATGTTTCAGGTACCTGTCCTCAGGTTCATTTTGGACGGGTTTACAGAGACAATTATGCGATGGGTTTGTTCTGGGTCAGCCAACATCTACTATCCTCGATATATATGCACCATTTTGAAGCGATTGTTGGATGTGCGTCACGTTACCGCGTTATGATGTCGCACAAAAGTTCTCCGAATTCACGCATCAAGGTGCATAGCTCATCAATGCCGTGTGGTTAAAATTATCGTCATTCTTAAGCCTCTACTGTGTCAGTCATGTGCCAATCATATTTCATTCATGAAAGGGAACCTCCTTAACTCATTTGTAGTCATTTATGTTTAACAGGTGGGCCGGCTGATGACTCACAAGGCCTGTGCGTCCGCAGGTTCCACAAATTCATACCGTCATGTGCGCTCTTAGAAGACTAGGGTTCCATCTAATCGTTCGCTTGTTTTTAAACTCAAGAAGTGTCGCGTCCAGAAGGCTCCAGGGCTTGCATAAACCGGTTTTTGAGGCTCCTTTATAGACTAACCGGTCTTCTCACGGTGTAGAAAGGAAAGTTTCAAACTTTCCTGAAGAGTATCAAAGAAGCGGAAGTTTTGAATGTTCCGATTCTGAACACTAAACATCAGCTGACTACCGTCAAGTGGTTCTGTATCAGGTCATTCCTTCGAGTAGTCCAACTGAAAGAGTTGTTTCAGCATCGGGCTGTAACCGGCATTTGTCCTTCGCAGAATTTCGGTGTTCAGCACTCCATCCGTTCACTTGTTCTGAAGGATACTACAAATGAAGTTAGTTTGTGGGTTTTGCGGGATAGATATTTTGCTCATAGTCACACCACTCTCAATTGAACGGTCGTCCTCCTGTTCTGGCGTAATTATTCCGCTGAGTTCACACCGGATCTCTTATTAGAGCTCATCAGCAGTGCATATCCAATGGCCGTGAAGGGATTTGGACCCCGGAAATCTGACATGCGAGGGGAGGGTGTAACCACATCCCACCAACGCATGTTGGACGCATCTGAATTTTTACGTCTGAACAGGCGAAAGTGCTCACACTCGAGAGCTGTGATTGGTGTGGCGACTCATTGGACGACGACCCAGTAATCGTCCTGGTTGTGACGATCTATTGACGCGCCAGTCAGGATTTCCCCTTCAAACGTGACTATGAACGAAATACCTATCCCACAAAACCCCAAACACTGCAACCAAAATTTTGTTCAGTAAGTTTCAAGCGTGTGTTACGCTACGTGACTGGAAATTCCTAACTGGTGGGTCAACTGGTCGTCACAACCAGCACAGTTACTGGGTCGTCGTCCAATGAGTCGGCACACCAATCACAGCTCTCAAGTGTGAGCACTTTCGCCTGTTCAGACGTAAAAATTCAGATGCGTCCAACATGCACTGGTGGGATGCGGTTACACGCTCGCCTCGCATGTCAGATTTCCGGGGCCCAAATCCCTTCACGGCCATTGGATATACACTGATGATGAGCTCTAATAAGAGCGAAACTCGAATCCAGTGGTTCCCTTTGGTGTGGACTCATCGGAATAATTACGCCAAAACAGGAGAACTACCGTTCAAACGAGAGTGGTGTGATTATGAACAAAATCAGTTTGGCACTGGAAGGTCGTCTCTACGGGACGTTCAGATTTGGGTAGTGTAATGTAGCGAACAGGGGGCACAAAAGTGAATGCACTGCAGTCTTGTACTATGACCGTCTTTTTCGTGACAGTTAACCATATATATATATATATATATATATATATATATATATATATATAGCGCGCAGCTGAT
>NW_008751912.1:467136-482060 GCF_000715545.1 Opisthorchis viverrini
TTGTTTCAGCATCGGGCTGTAACCGGCATTTGTCCTTCGCAGAATTTCGGTGTTCAGCACTCCATCCGTTCACTTGTTCTGAAGGATACTACAAATGAAGTTAGATTGTGGGTTTTGCGGGATAGATATTTTGCTCATAGTCACACCACTCTCAATTGAACGGTCGTCCTCCTGTTCTGGCGTAATTATTCCGCTGAGTTCACACCGGATCTCTTATTAGAGCTCATCAGCAGTGCATATCCAATGGCCGTGAAGGGATTTGGACCCCGGAAATCTGACATGCGAGGGGAGGGTGTAACCACATCCCACCAACGCATGTTGGACGCATCTGAATTTTTACGTCTGAACAGGCGAAAGTGCTCACACTCGAGAGCTGTGATTGGTGTGGCGACTCATTGGACGACGACCCAGTAATCGTCCTGGTTGTGACGATCTATTGACGCGCCAGTCAGGATTTCCCCTTCAAACGTGACTATGAACGAAATACCTATCCCACAAAACCCCAAACACTGCAACCAAAATTTTGTTCAGTAAGTTTCAAGCGTGTGTTACGCTACGTGACTGGAAATTCCTAACTGGTGGGTCAACTGGTCGTCACAACCAGCACAGTTACTGGGTCGTCGTCCAATGAGTCGGCACACCAATCACAGCTCTCAAGTGTGAGCACTTTCGCCTGTTCAGACGTAAAAATTCAGATGCGTCCAACATGCACTGGTGGGATGCGGTTACACGCTCGCCTCGCATGTCAGATTTCCGGGGCCCAAATCCCTTCACGGCCATTGGATATACACTGATGATGAGCTCTAATAAGAGCGAAACTCGAATCCAGTGGTTCCCTTTGGTGTGGACTCATCGGAATAATTACGCCAAAACAGGAGAACTACCGTTCAAACGAGAGTGGTGTGATTATGAACAAAATCAGTTTGGCACTGGAAGGTCGTCTCTACGGGACGTTCAGATTTGGGTAGTGTAATGTAGCGAACAGGGGGCACAAAAGTGAATGCACTGCAGTCTTGTACTATGACCGTCTTTTTCGTGACAGTTAACCATATATAGACCGTGGGAGATGGTAACTTACTAAACTAGTCTGACAGTTCACAAGGTAGTGGGCTGAAGTATCGGGTCGATTACCGTTTGAATGGAAGAACACGCGGTGAAAAAAGCTTCGTCACCACCGTGGCAGTGACTAGCCCATTGCGACTGCAGGAGGTTCTACTACCTTTGTCCAAAGGTCACACGGAAATAATTCTGTGGAAAGTTTCCAGGAATCACCGCATCTACCCGGCCAGCTGTGATCACCTGTTCCTAATAGGTACGAACGGATGCGAATGGGAAAGTGAAATCAGACTCTTCCGAATCAAAGCTAAGAACTGTAAGTGTTAAATTCTACTAGCAATTTGTGCTGTTTTTAAGGCTTGCCATCTACAGCACATAGTTTGGTTTTTGAAAAACATCTTTCGCGAGTTGAACGCAATTAGAAATTAAACATAGGCAGCTGACGGACTACGCGAATCTTAAAAAAGATCACCATTAGGATGATGTTTGTGTGTTTACGTGTCGCAAAACGAATCACAATTTGGTGCGATCCATAGCGGGAATGCTCCCGCTACGTCCCGTATCGGGACGTACTTAATGTCCACCACACACATTACAGAAATCTCGAGAGGCCGTCGCTTACTGGTCGTTCATCAGATCAAATCAATTGGAAAATGGTGTAATTGGATACAGACTTTTGTTGCAACAGCTGTGGTTGAAACCATCGGATTCAAAGAAGGAATCCTTAAGCTTGGTTATATAAAGATGAGATGTTTATAACTTCCCCAGGCACCTCTGCGCTCCACTAGCTACGAAGGAGTTCGGAAATGAAGGGATCTAAATCGTGAACAGTGGGCACGCACAAACAAGTTATTTAGAGGGCTAAAAGAATTGGTGAACCGGTATTTCCTTTGTGAAAAGCGTAATTGCCCGAAACGAGCAACAGTTGAGTAAAAATGGCTTCGGAAGGTACATTTCTTGCACGTCGGAGAGTTAGCCAAAACTGAGTTCACAGTGCACGGCCCGGTAAGGTAGAGGAGACAACTTCAGGGTGACTGAGGATATCACTGGATTGAAAGTTTGAAAAAATAACTCCTGTCGAGGAACCACATCACGCCTATGCTCACGAACTCCTCACAATTGCTCACCAAGTCGACTGATTGCTGGTGCTCCAGAGGAAATTACTCAGAATCACAGTGCGGATTCGATAATGGACAATGCACGATTGTCCATATATCCACAGTAACTATACGAGTTTAGTACCAGGTTGCGAACAAATTTAAGACATGAAGGAATCTCTTACAAGGTCTGCGATTACCTGATGAGCCCCAACAAGGGCAAAACCGGTCGTGGGCTGTCGCAGAGTTTTCAGCAACCTTGTGAGTAGTTTCCTTCATGAAAATATATCACGATATCTCGAACGTCGTACCAACTGAAACATGAGGCGACCTGTGTGTAGCACATTCTGTTGCAGAATATCATAGACAGGAGATTCAGTTGAGTCTCTGGTGAAAACCAAACTGATTTGCAAATGAGTGTATTTCTGGAAAACCTTTAAGACACTTCAAATTCTCTTCTGTCGAAGCATTTTGGCGGAATTTCGAAAGTGTGTTCTTCAACCACCGGGCAATGGGTCGCTGGCTTGAATCGGCTTGGATATTTGTGAGATTCACCAAACTGATGACTTCCAATATGGACAAAACTGTTGTGTAGTACTCTCGAATTTCTGAATGATAGTGACTTTAGTTAAATGAAGAACTATCGATAAGAGAAATCCTGACGTGAAAAAAGTTAAGTGCTAGTACTGACTTATTTGTCATGAGTCTTAAGCGGCCTGGTGACTCTGAACTGGACCCGAATTTGCCTGTCTAACGACCCTTTCACCACCGAATGCACTGGCACAGTCAGTCTGTTCATACCACCAGATTAAACCTCACTCGAAACGCTTGTTATGCCAACTATTCACAGAGATCTGGTGGACAAACTACCCGTCCCGGTTGCCAGCTGAAGGCTTTTAGCTGAAATTGAGAATATCACAGTAAGGTAGCATTTTGGTATCTGCGTCCTTAGCAGTTTCTTGTGCAACTAGCCCTATTAATCTGGCCTCCAATCAGCCGTGTCTCCATTATGACTGATACTGTCACCCTTGCGGAGATCTTCCTCAAAAAGTATCCAATGGATACCTCAAACAGACCGCTTCATTGAGCTACTATCAGCTATCATTTCAAAGTCATTCCTTGTGGTTTTCATGGGATTAAACGTTTGACAACGGAATACGTTTAATGTTTACGTTCCGTGACGCTATTCTGCCCACTTTGTATGCCGCCAGTAAGCGGAAAACCGTACATGAAGGCGGCGCATCAGCCCTTCCCAACAAAATGAATAGTGTTTTTTTGCCAAAGAAGCAACAATTTATTTGCTGAACTAAAAACGAAACCGCCCTTGTAACATCTCACTGAATTTTAGCCAGATATTTGTCACAAGATAGAATGTCGGACATTCTTTCGGCACTCACGTTTATGCAACTAGTCTGTCTGTTCTACCGTCGGTACTCGTCCCCCTCATGACAAAAACAAAGCAGTTGCGTTTGGACGACATTAGATTTGGTCATGTAGCCATGAATCTTGGCAACACCCTTACAAAATGCAATTTGTAACTACCAACTACAGTTTGACCGCCCCATTGGTGACAGGATCATTCGTCAGCCCAAACCACACATTCCAACAAGCCATATTTATTGCTACTAGATAGTAGTGGATCAATAGGTATGGCAAGTTCCAAAAAAGTGCAACAGTAAAAAACAAACTGAGGGAAAGTAAGCATCTGAGTGACCGCCGAAATCACTCGGACATTTTCGGCATGCTGCTGGAGGAAATTCACAGTAACTATGGGTTCCGTGGTAAACTAGAAATATGGACCCCAAAATGGGGAACATTCTCTTCTCCTTTATTTCAAAAACTAGAAAATATGAAAGGTTTCCTTAATTGTGGAGATTCCGTCCTATAAGTGAACCCAACTTATGCTGAAAAGCCGAGAAGCACTGTACAGCTGTTTCATCCTTATTGGGAATCATCACCAGTGCGCACCTCACGAAACTTCGGAGTCTCGAACCCGCGACCTCCTGGCAACTTCCCAGGTGGAAGTTTCACTCGAGGAGCCAGTCAACACGTGTGACCACGTGATGTGAACCCCGTGATTGAAGGATGAGTGACGTTATATGCTGTCTAAGTGCCGGCTAATCACACTACTGATCAGCCACCAAAGGTCAAACGGTTAAGTGTTCAAACTACTAGCCAGGAGGTCGCGGGTTCGAGCTTTGCGAGAGGCGCACTGCTGATGATTCCCAATAAGGATGAAACAGTTGTGCAGTGCTTATCGGCTTTCAGGCATCGATTGGCCCCACTTACAGGACGAAATCCCCACAAAAATCCCAAGTCTCCTCACAATAGCAACGATTTGCTTATTTTCTGGCGGACAGCTGTACGCTGCATGTTATTTGCCTTTTTGGGGACCCCACATGTCACATTATTGCATTCTTAACCTGCGCAAAATACAGTCTGGGAAGCACTACGTTAGGAATATTTGCGGAATTTATGTTTCTTCTCTAGTACTGCCTTTATAAACATAAATAATAATGGTAAATAATTGCACGAGGACAGGATCAGGGTTGTTCAAGCGACAGTGGCGTGGATATGTAACGTAATTTGCTTTACTTGAGCTGATAACAAAATAAGGGGAGCAGTGAGAACGTGATCACGGGTCCAGTTAGAAATGGGCTTGAAAATCAGCCAATGCACAATTGGCCGGTCAATCAGTTTAAGCTGTGGAAAAACGCCTAATTGCGCGTGGAATCGGAAATCACCAGTGCCTCGTTTGACCAAAGTTCAAACTGTGGGTATGACGTATGACGATAATTCGAATTTTGTGGTAATCGACATGTTTGGATCCCTTATTAGTTCGAGATCTTACATGCCCTTTGCAAGCAGCAACATCAACTGGGAAGATGTAGTAAACAGTTGTCCCTAACTCTACGCCTAACTTCCCTCTAGCGCTCAGTCTTTTTGAGATTGATTGCCTCTGTCCTCTTACACCACAATTTACTCCGTCTGAGCACCGATTGTGCTTGACCACCAAAAACTAATCAGCTAGCATCGGAGGTACGTCTCACCAGTGCACACCACTTGAAGTCAGTCTTGTAGTCAACAATCAGAACAAATTTTTACACCGCGCATCTCTCAGGAGAAACTAGTGAGACCGCATTATCACCTTAACTCGTTCGTTTAATGACATACCGCATACTCATAATTTGTAGGAGGGAACTTCTGAGTGTGTATATCTAATCTCAACAGTTCCTATATAACCAGCACTCTCCTGAAATCCGTCTGACTCACTCTAAGAAGTGTATGAAAATGACAGCTGGCCGTACCGCATGTACCGTTTATTACCTTGAAAAAATGGTTGATTAACTTTGCCACCGAACTACAGTTGCATCAGAATCCATTGACGTTTATTTGCAGGGCTATTGGAGGATTTTGGTCAGTCCTGTTAAATTACTGACGCCTGAGTGCTTCCTGACATTAAAGTGGATCCTTAAGGATTCGAGAGCTCTTTATACGTAGTTTCCTAAATCCGTTCACACCATCTTGCGGGTTGATGAATACTTACGTATGTGAGGAGCACATTGGCTAGGTTGAATGGCGTTCGGTGGGGGGGGGCGGGGAACTCACGATAAGACAGACGTCAATCACCAGTGACCATCATTATTTCAAGAAACAATACGCGCAGCAAAGCAATGACGCGACACACCCCTACTTCTTTAAATTCATTCAAAACAGTCCGAAATGTGGATCTTCACGGATTTTCCTTATCTCAGCACATGGATCGTTAATGAAGAATGGGCGAAATCTATCTACTGGGATTTCTGCTAATGTTCATGCAAAACGCAGCGCCCACAGCTTTCGGAGAGTTTTCAGCAACCCTGTGAGTAGTGTCTTCTGTCAAGAAAATGGCATCTCGACTCTGGCCTCGTGACTCATATCAAGTGTAAATTCATGATTGTAGTCCATACGTGAATAATAAACTGGTTTCCGATAAATACTTACCAAAAAGTGCAACCCGGGGAACAACCCGGGGAAAGCAAAGGCAATCGGGAAAATAACGAAACCCATCCACTAAAGAGCATTCATTTTTAGTATACAGCTGTTTGCGCCACCGTACTCTGGTCATTAGTACGTGGTTAGGTTCAAGTGGATCAACAAAACTTCTGTTTGCCTCCTCGGGTGGAGAAGTTAAAAAGTGTTGCGACTCTCCAGATCACCTTGGAGTAAATTATTGCTTATGAAACTATTTAAGTAGTCTAAATTGTCTGTGATAATAATAAAAGTTGGGAGTTTATTCGGTATACTACAAGTCCACATGCATCTTATATAGATGCAAAAGCATCTAGTTGGAACGAAACTGCTACTCATAACTACAACCATTCAAATTTTATTGAAAAAATTACGAATCGAAACCTGGATTCAGAAACTAATGGGAAAAATAATAAAGTGCGTGAATTCTTTCAAAGAGAACCCGAATGTAGGCTCCTCAACATTAAACGCGTCCTGAAATGAAACGGATTGGACAAGTTCTCAGAGCACTTTTGGTTGTGAAGGAGAAAATTCAGTAGCCGTTCTCTTACTATACTAGTACATTTTGGCACCTGTTTAAACGTACAAAAATCTATTCTCAAATGACGTTGTCAGAAGAACAGAAGCACTGTGGACACACCTATCAGTCTCAGTGTATCACGCGAAACGTTTGTGAAAGCATACACTTAAATGGCACTTATGACTCGAGAGAGTCTGTCGTGTTTAGCATCACAATTAAATCTCTGTTGGTGCGCATGTTGGTCTTCTAGCAGGTGGCAGTTCGGGTCTAGAGGAGAGTAGAACAACAGATCCTGTGACATCCAGTTCTATCCAGCTCCCGTGAAATTCATTTTGGAGAATATAAAAGGTCTTCAACGCGTGTATAAGGACACATTTGAAAATGTGTATGTCAACTGTTCAGTTCCCACAACATGGTGCCGACTTCGCTGGAGGTGTTTCTTATTGATCGTCCAAATTTTCAGAAATGCTACAATCGTTAGTTTGCATATCCGATTCTCAATCCTCCTTGTTCCTCGTTTGGAATTTCAAATTTCAGCCGGCCCACTGTGTTTCCATTGTCAAATCCCCAGAATCGGTTCACACGCTCGAGAGAATATCCAAATTGGCACTGTTCCGTGAGAATAATCAATTCCCAGATAAGTTTTCCGAAACAATCTGCTTGTTCATTCCCTGTTTTTGCAATTCCTTTATTGACCTTGTTCTTGTGAAATATTTTTCATTTATCATCTAAGTTAACTCACTTATCAGTGCGTAATGATCTTCAGCTAGAATTCAAGCCATGAGCATCCCCCACAGTGAACACTGGTTGCTTGTACTTTGGTTCAACCACTCTGGTGGAATCTAGTTCACGGTAACCTTGGTAACAGACTTTCTCATCTCCAAAATATTGCCTTACAACATTTTTCTGACATTCAGACAGGGCAGACATCTTTCATCTGCTGAGCGACACCTGGATTCACTTCACATTTCCAGATTGGGCGTGCCTGTCAGTTAAACTAACAAAGGACGTAACCTATATCAGACTTCCGACTGACTGGCTGGCATATGCAAATAGAAGCACGTATTTTCAGTCAAGAGATTGAATAACCTCTGGGACGTCGCCGTCTGCTAAAGTGTCGACAGAATGAACTTTACTCAGTCGAGAAGCCAAAAAGTACTCTCTCTCTCTCTCTGGTAGCTTAGGTAACAGTGCACAAAGGAGAAGTAGCACCCCGGTAAGAGAGGTAACGAAAATAATGTGCCTCAAAATCTTAGTTGCATTATTAATCGCTAGCCTCAAAATTATTAAAAGATTTAAAATTCATGGAGTGAAAAACCCTTCGATTTTCTGTCAATTTAATCGGGGTTTTTGGTGAAACAACTCATCCCATCAGCCGTAGCATTAAGGGAGCCCTGTTTGATGGTGAACATCAAGAAAGACAAAGCCGGCACCCAAAGCGTTTGCAGTGGCCTCGGAAGTAGCGTCATGTTGACAAAATAAGGTTTCGCATCTTGGATACCGTGTCAACCGAAATGAAAGATAGGCTTTGTTCAGTGCATTCATTTGAAGATATCAAAACCGAGTCCCACGTTACCAACACTGTAATTTGTGTATTTTGTCACTGTCTTAACAAATGGCACGCAAGGTTGATCGGAACCGCTTGGTGAGCATTCGGAGAGGCAAAACTGATGGTAAGCTTTGAAAGTGTTTTCATCCCTTCGGCACGTTCCTCCTTTCAATAACTTTAACTGTCTCGCTGGTTGGTAGCACACGCAGAAACTGTTAACTTACAACTTCACTCTCCGTCAGCTCCCGATAAACGTCCACATGAAACGATTATTTTTGCGATAACTCCATAAAATGTGTACCTTGGCGGGAAGGTTCACAAGACAAATGGGCTTCATATCATGTTTCGAACGTCTTAGCTTGCAAGGTTTTTTTTATCTTTGGCAAACTAGGAAGTGAAGCTTAAATAATCGAGGATGGCTGACTCCGCCAAGGCGTATTTGGTGATTGGGAAATTTTGGGCGCAGTAACTATTGGTCAGCTGGATCCAATATTCGTCGCAGATACAAAACATTTGGGTGCATCAACGTACTTGTTGACAGTTGTTTCTAGATACCAGTACTAATCTTATTCTCAGTTTTTAATCGTTTTTCAGTGTAATATCCCTTGTCGTTGTGGTCCGTTGCTGAGGGTCATATGTACTTAAATTTCGATCATTCCTTCGGTTAAATACTGTCGCATGAATCTACATGTTCCTAGGAATCCGTGCTTCCTTGTATAATTTGTAAAACTTGAATGGCTCCACACCTATTATAAGGCAGACGTATCGTTGTAGTGAGTTTAATTCACACCACATTTCGATTCTGAATCTACCAGTATGAAAAAATTTAGGAGGTTTAGAGGCGATTTTGTCTTGTAGGTGAAGTCAGTCTATGCTGAGCAGACAAAAACATGTGTAATCATGTGAGCAGCGCTAAATTCTAAGTGCGAGTTAATCACAATGCGGACTAGTCACCCGTGATCGAATGGTTGATTGTTCGAACTACTAGCCGGGAGTTGCGGGTTCGAGTCTCTATGGAAGTACCTGACTTGCACACTGCTGACGACTTTCACCAGGAGCTAAACAGTGGTAGGGTGTTCCTTGCCTTTTCTGCATAAAATGATTCCAGTTAATGGATGAATTCTCCAAGGAATTCTTCGTAAGTCTCCTCATATTACCAACGATACCTGATTGGTCCGAAGGGAATGTAATAGTGTACTTTTTCTAGTAATGTCATCAGTGGAACTAACTCCTCGATCAAAGGGATTTGCATAGGTAGTGTGGGTAGTGGTCATGGATTGCAACTAAGTAGAGCCCGTCGTAAATGAACGTATTAGGTGGAAGAAGAGCAAGAAGTGGAAGAGAGAGCAAGCATGATTCTATGAAATCGAAAATTTTCACTTTCCACATGAATGCATTGTTGTGCGGATCCTTTCACACAAAGGTCTGCACTTGTTCTTCCAGAACAATAGCGAAGAATGGTTATTTATAGAATATTCTCCCTTGTAATATGTTACTTGTGAACGCTTGGTTGGAAAATGTTTTGTGAATTTCGACTGAATATAAATACATGATTGTCGTTGCCATGTACCGCAAACTACTGCTTTGGTTTATCCAGCTTTATCGTACATGATGTGTAAAAATCTCATTAATCCCAGGTGCTAATAATGAAAAATTCTAGATTACCGAAAATAATTGTTATTTTGTTTAAACCCCTCCGGAAATAGGCCTGGCTGGTTTATAGCTGTAACTGACGGTCCGCTTGTGAACAATGTTCGCACGAGTTCTCACGAGGACTCTTAATTACACTTTATTTTGTCTTCCAAACCCTGGTGCTCTGTGTTCTATGAGATGAATTTAACTCATCGCAACCATAATAAGGAACAATAAACCACAAAGTAAGGGGACCTGAAGCTGGTCGGAACAAGCTACAAGTAAAGGGAGCTACTCACAAGGTTGCTGAAAACTCTTCGACAGCTCAGCTCAAGTTTCACCCTTCTTGGGGCTCATCAGGTAGGCGCACTCCCCGAGTTTCCGTCAACCTTATGATCCACTTGAACCCAAATTGGACTGTTTTTGAGAAATACACTCATTTGCTACAAGTACGTTTTATCGGCGCATATTCGGTCAGGTTAGCGACTGCAGTTAGTCCACCGAGCCTCGATAGAAAGTCTCATTTTCCTCAGATTTTCGAAACCCACCACATATTTGCTGTCTTTTGTTGAGCTTTCCCCGACCCCTGCCTGCTCATGAGACCACTGTGTTCCACACAACAGTGCGAGGCAGCTATTTACAACGGCTTATAGTTCAGGCTACCATCGGATCAAGATTAGGACAGTCTACACAATTCACTCAGTATGACTCATGCGGCTTATTCATACCAGATCATGTTAGAGATTGGATTAATTCCTGCTCCCTATTTTAGTACTACTTAATTCTGACAAGGAGGCGGCGGAAAGTTACTTTTTACTCAGTCCTTGTTGTTCTACATGCCGTTTGGGGAATCCGTCAAAAATGTAAGCTGCCAAATAACCAATCCAAAGTTGCAACAAATCCCTAGTTCAAAAAAGGCATCCAAGTACACAATCTTTGGGAGACGCTTACCATTGCTGGAAATTGATTCAATCCACTGACCTAATGATTTGTTGGTTCCCTTTTACTAACATTTCTTCTTCGTATCGCTACTTGAGTGTGGTTGTGGAACGACGTGATCGTTTCGTGGAATAAAACCTGAAAATAATATGAGCGTTGGAAAACCTTGTTGGAACCTGAAATTTTTTCCCGACTGTTTTTATCACAATTGATCGGGCTTTGGGGATAACCTTTTGAGCTGTTTGCTGAATAACTGAAAAGGCAACGCAGCGTCGTTAGCAGAAATGTTTCCCCCCCCCCGCTTCGACTGCAGTAGCCATTGGGCGAGAAGCACACAATTTAAAAAGTCGGCAGTTCCCAGTGGATATCCGGTGAGAAGATTCAACCTGGACACGCGTGGGGTGTATGACCATGTCTCTTGTTGTCAGCCATGCTGTCGAATGATTAATTTACAAGTGTCGTGGATGTTGTGCTGCATTTGAATAAAATAATCTACTAGGCAAGCAAATCGCTGAAACAGTAACCTGGCGATGTGACCGTTTTCCTTGTCTCCCAGTCGGTTTGGAACCGGAACTATTTCATTCATTGTTAAGGACAAAGTGAAAGGCGTAAAAATTTCGTACCCATTGCTTACCAGTCAGAAGGTTGACCTTGTTAGGCGTCTGAAGTCAGTCTTGGGCAATATTTTTTATTTCGAACAAGTTGGAAGTTTTCTCCTGGAATATTTCTGTCTGGCTCGAATTCTAGAATAACACGTCCAAATAGGTTATCTATGCATACCGAAAATTACTCGCCTCCTGAAACAACCATTTAGGCTAGAGACTACAGTGAGTTGAGCTCATCCAAATTCTCTACCCCATTCGCAATGATATCATCCGTTATCCAGACTGGCCTGCTCGTTGGGAGTCCGATCATTCAGATGATCCAGTGGTGTACTCTTTGATGATTCTACAAAGAGCCTGCCAGGTTCCCGAATCGTCTTCCAAAGTCGTTTGCCGGCAACCTGAACCAGTCGTGAAAGTACGCTTTGTGGAACCTGGTTGTTGGTCATTTACCAAGATGACCTCCTATGGTACTGACAGTATAGTAGATACACATTATCACACTGACACTACACCATGCTTTGAAAAATATTTGCATTTGCACTTTCTCAGCCACCGTTGCAGTGACACCATAATTCAAACATCTAGTCTTGTGACAGTCTTATTGCAGAAACTGAACACATCGAAATTGATGTGGCTACGTGAACCAATCAGAAATGGACAGTCTGACTTGGACAAAAAACTTGTGCTCGCAGAATAAATCACGTAGACTACTTATGTCCGCGCTAGATTGTGTCTTTCGATAACCAGGTGTTGCTTACACAAAATCGCTGAGGAGCGCAGATCCCAAGCCCATTAACATGCATGCACACATCTGGATGACATTTTGTCCCCGTGGTGCGACACTGAAATTTAATGCCAGACAAAACCGTCGTACGTGCGGTTTTTTGACTGCAACCAGTCTGCTTGCTTAGTTGATCGATAAACGCGGTATGTATCACAGTCCCATAAGGTTTCGATATATGTTTCGCGTTTATCGTATGTTCTCAGGTATAGGAGAGTGGCTAATAACTGGTACTTGGTCCCGGACATCGACAGGGTGGATTTTCCCGAACAAAACAGGCCAAATGAACAAGCAGTGTATCTTACTTGACCGCCGGTAATGAGAATCCTGACTTTCACCGGATTATACCAATGCAGATCTTGATGGACTGACGGAATACAAATCCGCGAACGTGAATTCTTCTTGTCACAATAAAATTCAATCAAACGGCATTTTTTAAATAAAGTAATCAAACATCATAGCGTATGACTGCCGGTCAGCCTTCATGTGTTCCCTGACATCTCCTGGCGTCGAGCTTAAACATGAGCTGAGCTTATGCAGATGAGGTTGTACTGAACAAATATTCTCCCTATTCAAACCAGATTTCCCTGATTCACAAAGAAGCCCCACAGAAATGCCAGACTGGTCCAAAACCAAGCGTCCGGCCGAAGTTACCCATCGTTCTGACACCTACCTGTCCAAAGCCAGTTTATCTTCTTCCACCCTTCCCAAGTTTAAACTGGAAGGGCACTAATTTTCAGGAATGGTAGAGAATCCTTGTAGGGTGACCACAATCTCTGTAACTTGGAAGTCTATTACTCACGTTCATCCATGCCGTACTTTTGTTTTCACCCCTTCCACTAAAACTTTTGCGGCTCTTCGTGAAGTTATAAATTTTGTACTTTTGAAAACAGCCGTTTACGCAAGGGAGTCTTGTCGGCGCCTCGTCATCGGGCTGTTACATATACACAGGTAGATCCAGAGTAACCGGCGTCGCATAATCAAAAGATATAAAATTATCCGTTACATGAATCGAAAAAGCCATTGCAGGCCAGAGCAATGATCGGATATTATGGAGACAGATCATGAATCAGGACAACGAAGGTTCATCAACTGGCCTTCTAATATCTCCTGATAAATGAAAGCGATATCGAACTACTTAGGTCATGATAAGCAAGGCGCCTAGATCCAACTGAATGTTCAAACTGAAAATTCACAAGTGATTGCCTGAAGTCAATTCTAACTTAACTGGACTTGAAGTGATTAGTGGCACAACTGTTGGCAGTGTAGAGACTCGGGAATCTTCGTTTGATTTTTCTTTCTGTGAGTGAATTGGGCAAATGATGGAAAACCGAGAAGTACTGTGCAGAGCTGTTTCATCCTTACTGAAGGTAATCAGCAATATACACCTCATGAAATTCGATGTTTTGAAATCGATAGTTAATCATACTGCTCATCAGCCGCTCGTGGCCGAACGGCTAAGTATTCAAACTATCCACAGAAAGTCGGGGGTTTCAAGACTCCGCAGAGATCGTCACTTGCGTATTGCTGATTATTCCCAATATTGGTGAATGATATAATTGTTTCTGGCCTAGTGTTAAAGGGGCGCCACCATTTATTCAGAACACTTACGTTTAGTCGGTAGACGTAGGAAAGATGTTATCTTGCCACGCTTCCTTTGCTCTCGCAGACGACTTTTACGTGAGGAAAGCTCTCTGTGCCCTTACCAGTCTCCCAAAAAGTGAGCTTCGGTTACAATGTGCCCTGGGTTGTACACAACCACCAACCCATTGCTACACACCACTGCGCCCCCTAACAACGCACTGATGATGTCGTCACGATTAGTGATGGAGCGTTTGCGATTAAATTGCGCAGCTCAGTGAACAAATCAACGACCGTCTACGCTACCCGAGCTACCAACATTTTCCTCCATGGAATACTGCAACCGTCTACACCATATCTTGGTTTTTCGATCTGAAGTGACCTACCCAAACATAAACTTTGCAATCGCTTCTGAATAGCATAACAAAGAGTTGTAGAATCCGGTGGTAGGTAAGCTAACTAACCTGCTTAACACAGTTCGAATCAAATATCAGAACGTTCTTGCTTGGTCAACCGCGATTCAAGCAGTGAACACTGCACAACCACAGGTTCATATTGCGTCAATTTTGTGGATTTCAATCAAGCCATCATTTTCCTCAAATCTCATTCCAATCGCTTTGTTGTTCACCCACTCCCACAAAACCTTCTAAATACCGCTACTAGATTTCCTGACACAACACATCATAGAACCGACACACAGAGTGAAAACTGAGGCGATTTTACAAATGTGAACAAACTGGGCCAGGATGTGATCATTCCAAAATTTCCAAAGAAACAGGCTCGAACGAAGAAACTGGTCATTACGACCAAAAAACTACCATGGTATTTTTTTGCCACTTATTCTGTTCATTTTAGATCCCAACTGCGCTTGCAATAGAAAAACGACTGTCAAACCCACACGGCTAACTATTTCCGACGGACCAGACTCACTCGTCCCTGTGGTTCCATAGGATAGCCGACCTGTAGAACTCCCCATCACTCGTTTTTGTTTTGTCTTAACATATCGACAAGAATACTGGAAGCGTAGGGAACCTGGAAAGCAGTTAGTTTGTTCAGTGAGCTTCGTGATAAAGCTGAAAGTAACGTTGTGTCAGTGTCGCTTGATGCAGTGGAACTGCGGTGTGCGTGTAAACAACCCGGGGTGGTCTAAGTG
>NW_008751912.1:482072-549045 GCF_000715545.1 Opisthorchis viverrini
TTTGTTCAGTAGCTTCGTGATAAAGCTGAAAGTAACGTTGTGTCAGTGTCGCTTGATGCAGTGGAACTGCGGTGTGCGTGTAAACAACCCGGGGTGGTCTAAGTGTGTTCGTTTCCGACTGGTTTGCGGAGCTATCCAAACACATGCATTTGTCAAAAAAGAGGATTTTTGTGCAGACAGTTTTTTCTCCCATGGTTATTGCCACTTTGTGTGCCTCGGGTAGTTATTGATCAGAAATTTATGAGCGCAATGTCCCACTATGGAGAAGTTCAGTCTACAGTAGCTGAACCGACTTTCGATGCGTTAGCAACATATAAATCACTGCTAGCTGGCGACAATCACCTTGTTCCTGTGTTACTGGAGTGGATTATTCAGGCACGTGCTGATATGTTGTCAGACCCTCATTTATTTTTCGATCTTGTAAACACATTGCTTATAGATTTACTGCAAAGTTCAATGTGTAAAATCATTCTGGGTAGTTAGAACCAGCTATTGTAGCTAATATCCGGGACAGTATTTCAGAACGATATAATGAACTTCTCGGGTGGAAGGGGCCTTCTTCGAAGGGATATCCTAATAAATCGCGCTGTTCCCGGAGGAATATTGTGCATTCTCCATGAAGTTGATTTCAGCTTGGAATGTAGGATCTCCGGGTGAGTACAACTAATGACTGCGCTTTGAACTCTGTTGCGCCTCTCGCTACAGGTTTGAATCTCACCAGGCCATCATTATAAACCTTGATCTGGCCTGACGAGCTTCAAAGCATCTTGGTTGGCTTAAGCCTGAACCATTTGTCCAGTTGCCCTGTTCGCCCAGCTGTGTAGATTGAATGCTGTTAGGTAGTGTGGCGGTGCGTTAGTGGTTGTGCTGACCACCGATGGGTGAGTTACCGCAGACACATCATTTCACACCGCATCGACACTGATGATACCATCTTCACTAGTCATGAAGTGTTTGCAACCAAATCTGCCTGGGGAACAAATCAACGACCGTCTAAGTATTCAATCCTCGACCAGTAAGAGGACGAGATTTTGTATCTTGAATACGATTCTTCATCACACGTCAGTTGCTCTGCAACGGATGACTTTGTTCATAGGGAGGTATTCGACTCCGCCTTCGTATTTCAGAAACCGACCAGAGATTTCCCGCCTCACAATGGTGAATTCTACAGTTTTTATAGTGTTACATGAACTTTGTCATCATTCATTTTAATTTTCACATCCTTCCTTGTTGACTCCAGCAACATGTTGGACAGTGTGTTTCTGTAGCGATATGTTCCTCAAAAAGTGCAAAAACCAATTTATTTCTGATATTCCCCCGTGATTCGAAACCCTTCAAACGCAATTCTAGGTGAAAAAAATTGAACCAAAATATATTGAACTGATATTTATCGCTCTACTCCAATCAACAACGTTCAGGAAAGGGAAACTGCTTTAAACATGGACATGATCTTATCTCTTTACCACCCAGTCACCGAATACGAGCTAGTTATTTGGGATTTCAGTTTGAACTGACAATGAAAATGGCTTATATTCCCGAAAATAGTCCAGTGGAATCTGTTTTTCCGTGCGCGGTAATCACACGGAGATTTTGTCCGATGAAACTTACGTACAGATAGGACACTGTGTGTGACCTTTTTCAAGGAACAAACGTCTGGGAGTTAGGTATTTCTAAGTAATCGCGACAGCTATGGCTAGTTCGTTAAGTTTTGATTGGTCAGGTTCAAGGTGACTGGTTTGTTTGCATGCCCTCATTAGTTAGCCGATGGTACAATCCGGACTTGACTTTGGAGTCCGACACTCCATTCCATGGTAAACGAGGCCTAACAAGATAGCTGGTATCCTAGCCATGAAGAACCTCTTGACAGGGTAAACCGGTGGCTATGAGTCCGGCACCGAATAATGGCCACGGATCATCGCTTTGGTTCTTAGCACTCGGCCGCTTGCAGACGTAAGTATCATCACATAGAGATTTCTGTTTCAGGAAAAGAGTAGAGATTATCCAGGAACCACTCACTGACAACACAGTTGCCGTAACCTTTTGACAACTCACTGACGACTGAACGTTACAATCAACCGAATCAGCCAAGAGTGCATCCCGCCGCTTAGTTTCAGTATGGTCTTCGGTCAGAACTCGGAGACTGCGCATATATGATGACGCCTCAGAAGGGTGAAACCGGCTACGGAAGGTTGGTTTTCCATAATCCACCCAATCAGGTGCAGCGACGGCCCGCTTTACATCCATCTCTTCTCGCTTTAAAAACAAATCTAAGCTGAAGACTAGTTGGGGCCAAAATAGCCACTTCTGAGTGATGTTGCTCTCTAGTTGTGTATCTGGATACCTCTGAAAAAATAAGTGCACTGGAGGTAACCAATAAGTTGGCAAGTCTAGATTTTACGTTTCCTCAATCTGAGCCAGTCAGAAGTACACCCTCTATGTTTTGTTAATTTGTTGCTGTATGAACACTGTGCACGTAACTTACGAATGTCAGTCACACTCTTACGACATCCGAATTTCAACTCGCCAGCTGAAAGCGTTTCAGCAGCCTGTCATTTAGGATGTATTTTTGGAACAAAACTGAGTGGTGTGCACTTCAAGTTAGATATATGCCACGCTGAGCTTCCAGCGGCAAGCGAAATTATCTGAACTGTCGTCGGACAATTTCGTTCTGCTAAAAAATGGGTATGAGCGTGCCAAGAGTTTGCCACATCCTCCGTGGTGAGTTTCTAACAAACTAGACTGAGGTGAATTGATTTCATTACTCCTTAAATTGGAAATTCATTACCGGCCACAAAGGACCTTTCGTTAGTGCTAATTTCATGCACGTTCTTTTTTGTTTGTTTCCCAATACTCACGAAATTTATGACTTAAAAACGGTGCGCTGCAGTTGAGTTACTACTGTTCAACGTGCTTGCGTGTACATGTTTTCTGAAACCACAATTATTGCGCAACCCAATGACTTTCAATCACTATTCCCTTGATCTAATTCTAATTTGATTTTGACGGGAGACTGAACTGATCCAGCTGAATTACTCGTTCAGGACCATCTTATTGTGTAGTATATTTAGTTCAAAAATCCTGTAAACTAGAAATTAAGCCGAATCGAGTTAGGGCTTGTTAAGTGCACACCATTTGTCACGATTCGCGCCACATTCGGATTCACGTTGAACTTAAGGTTGGGTAGGGGGAGGAGAGCATTTTAACCTTGGGCTTTTGAGGAGTTATCAGTTATCTGTTCCATCAGGAAGACATTAGATACAAACTTCATGTAGTAATGAGTAGTGTCCATTATCCTGGTGCGTTTTAAGCCGTGGACAGAACGGATACTGATGTTCTGTGCAAGTTGGGCGCAGATGAACAACTAAGTCCGAGTATGAGAGCATGCTTGCATTGTAAGCGGCGTGACTGCTTCCTCAGTGTCTCAAGTTTCCCAGGTACTTTGACGGACTGTATAATCTGTTGATACCTTCGGGTCAGCTATCGTCGCAAATGCTTGAAAACTACTGGAAACTTTTCCTTTGCACTTGTATTTGCTTGAGTGGTAGAATTTGATCCAGGATCACTCACGTTTCAGGGCAGTCTGACAGGTTTCAAGAATCCAGTTACCAAGCTCCGTAATCATTGTTTGCGGAGTCCAAAGGCATGTGCTTCATCTAATTTTATTGCTCAATTACGGTACTGCAGAGAACTATGAATAGTCATGCTTGGACAGGCAGAGTTTTGTAAAAATGGTGGTGGTGGTGGTGTGGACACAAAACATAAAAGCCCCGTAACTAATAAGTAAGCTTACCTTTTCCTATCAGGCTGTATACCAGTATGTCTCATCGTTGTGCCTTACATGTGGTTCATTTTGTCAAACGATTGCTGCCGTTCGGTACACCATCTTGTCATACCTTCATGTTTCTCTCAAAGTAAATGGAAGTAACAATAAAGCAAGTATTTGTTGGGCGCAATCCGTACTTCGGTTCATTTTATTCTACTTCTCATCCCATGCACCATTCATCTAAATACCTGAAGAACTTCCATGTGCTATTCACTTACAAACAACCATATTCGATGTAACTGATTAATCGGATTTGGGTTATTCTTCGGACAAGACACTCTAAATTCATTTTTGTATTAATCAGCCAACGTTCTTAAAGATCTGTGATCTGTCGGTTTTACTTCGCAAACCTCTACCGGTGGGCAACAACTACCTGTTGCTGATCAACAAAAAAATTTTTCCAAGCACAGATGGATTACGATACTTTACAGGTTAGGTAGCTATTGTTGAAGTCTGTATGACCTAATCTGCGCATGGCAAGAAACCACAGATGGCTTGTCGGGAGCCGCATGCGGTGCTGCACAAGCCTTTGATACCAATAAAAATACAAGGAAGTAAAGTCTACGGACAAAAGTATTTCGGTGGCAATCAACTGGCCTACTCATTCCAATGGGCGCCAGAACGGTCTCATGTTTCAGTTGATACGGTTGTGAGCTGCCGAAGAGTATTAGGCAGCCGAATGAGCAATATGTACCCTCTACTATTCACTTGCCTCAACGGGACAAAATTACTAGCTGAAATACTCACGGTCAAATCTTCAACTTAGCCTTGTTCAATTATGTCAATGTTCAAACTAATGTGCTCAAAATAAGCGATTAGTTGGATACTGCACAAAGGGACCCTCCCCTAGAATGCAAACCCCCCACTATATCAATTCTGTCAAACCCCTATTCAAAGGGAATACCCCACATGGCAGAGCACTTTCAGTCGGTGTTAGTACGCAAAGGCCGCTAAGAGCGCACTGGCGGTATCAGTTTGACGGTGATGAAACGTCTGCAAGGTAGTCGCCAAGCTTGACCAACAAACCAAGAACCCAGCAGCACATCTGAAAAACTCATGTTCTTCAACAGCCTTTGACACTTGCACCAACAAGAAACCAAATAGCTCTTGGAAGTCATTTGTCGGTAAGAAGAAACAATTTTTGCCCCATTCTTGTTCCCTTTTGAGAGGGATCACTGATAAATTCATGAAAGACACCACTGAAGAAATCACGTAAACAAGCTAAGTTTTGTTTATGGGTTGGTTAGCAAACTGATACTATGCCTGTACGACCGGTCCCTTTCTTGTTTGAGCCTTTACCGGTTCCCTCAACGGCTTAGCATTTTAGAACACAAGTCATTTTGGTTTATTAAATAAGAGACTACGCTTTCAGAAGCAGAAAATATGAGTATCAAGCATCAGCTTACCTGAATGCAATTCACATGCGTTATTCAAAAGATCAGGAGCGTCTATGGTAACCATTGGGACAGAATATCTGTCCTAAACTCACCATAAAGGATTCATCTCAAGTAATACAAAATATTCTCAAACATCTTTCCGTTTATGTGTGTTTGGAAGAAAGGAACTCGTCGCAATGAGCAATCGTTTTTTTCAGGTTCACCCATTTGAAGTGTCAAGTTTAGTCCTTTCCATAAGGCGGTCGTTTTCAAGAGCGGCAATGCATTTTCCAATAAACGACACCTGTGTCCGCATCAAGTTGACGCGTTTTAGATCAATCAAGATTCCAAAATTTTTGTTTTGGGTACTCCACAGTTTCAAATTTCTCTCCTAAAAAGGTTAAAAATGCAGCAATATTTGCGGTGTTTTGGTACCAAAGTAAATATTGACTCCAGATTTTTGACAGCCGCTCAGACCGTTTGATCTGACTAAATGACGCCGAAAACTGTTCTGCTGAAATGTAAAAAGTAAAGCATCAGTGCTTTCCATTAACTTGAAACGAAAACTCGAGACAAAAAGCAGCCTGACAGAATGGTTATGGCTAACTTAATTTTGTGACATCCCGTCTGACTTATGAGATTTCGAAAGGAGCGGAAACGCATGTAGAGGATGGAAACGAGACAGAATGAAACCGCATTGATCAGCTATAGAAAATAAATATGAGGCGTTGATATGGCAAGCTAAGTGCAGAGAAGATGTTCTATTCGCAGAGTTCAACCTGAGCTATGCAGTGCAATGAGTAAAAATGTTGCACCAAGTGTGACAGTGGACCTCGTTATCTTATTGGCTGATTAGAATAAAAATTAGACAGATATTCAGACATGCGAAGATATGTACTTTTCTTCTTTCGCATGTATAGATTCACCGATTTTGACGTGAGCGCACCACACAAACTAGTGTTTACGATACTCGCAACATTTCGGCTAAATATAATCGGTTAAAAGCCAGGAATGTGCGCTCTATTGAGCCTTGAAAGTGGTTTGCCACATATTCTAAGAATTCTAGTCGGACATGCTCTTTTTAGGTTTACTCCACTTCAGATAGGGTGTAGATGCACTAAATTCTCATTAAGTTTATCGAACTGAAACTAATCTGCTCGGTAACTTCACAAACTGTACGAGCGTTCCACCTGAAAAGAAGTTACCAATCAGTCAATAAGTGACGCGTGAGATGGACCATGAAGCGTGTATGGGGAATGAATGACGTATTTTGTCCAAAGTGAGTCAATCACACTGCTGCTCAGTCGCCCATGACCAAGCGGTACAGTCTTCAGCTACTGGCCTGTAGATTGCAGTTTTGGATCTCACAAACTTTTTGTGATACCACCAGGTGGTTTTCAACACGAATAAACAACCGCTTAGTGCTTCTCAACATTTCAGTATAGATATGATTCAGTTGTGTAACAAAGTGTATAAAAATCTATTATCTTTCTGTCCTCAGTCCCCAAAGAATTCGGTATGTTTTGGTGGAGAATTTTTTATAATCATCACGTTACCACCTGTCTTAACAAAACGTTTCCTAAATGCTACATGGATAATACAGGAAGCGTTCTCTTATAAGCAAAACTTCAAGCAGTGGAGATCTGTTTTTACACTCACTTTTAGTGGCGTTCAGTTGCCAAAGTGCTGACAATTATCGAGAAATACACTCATTTGCGAATTAATTTGGTTCTCACGAGAGACTCAACCGAACCTCTCGTTTATGATATTCTACCACCGAATGTGCTGCACTGCGATATCTCGAATATTGTCCCGACTGAATCATGAGGCGGCCTGTGTGCAGCACATTCAGTTGTAGAATATTATGAGCGCCTACCTGATGAGTCCCAAGAAGGGCGAAACCGGTCGTGGGCTGCCGAGGATTTTTCAGCACCCTTGTGAGTAGCTTCCTGTATCAAAATATGCTTACAATTATGTTCTGTCCGTTGAAAACCGACAAAACAAATGACAAATAAGTGCACCTTAGGTCGAATGTAACAGATGCAAACTGTGCGTCAATAAAGCCATTGGTTCAACCTTCCGGATCTACTGGACTGGACATTTTTACTGTATCTACCATTCTGTAAAGCATACCATCAACCATGAGAAGTTCATCTTTGGTACAACAAACTTCTCAATCCTTCCTTCCAAATATTAATGAGAAATAAATAGTCCAATGTTGTCAAAGATGTGGTTAAATTGAGCTCGGTGCTTTTGTGCAGATAGACCTTGCATAGAGCAAACTAATTTGCTTTTCATATGCATGCACATAATTGATCTCTCTGTGTAGTCTCTGTCAAACAACTATCTGTTCTTGGTGACTCTTTCAACAGCTGAAATATCAGGTAGCAACATCCTTAGAGTGCTTCTTAGGCGAAGCAAGGAATAACTCCAAAGCGGGAGATTCCCTCGTCGTGCGCGCATGCAGACCTACCAGTCCAGTTTGCAGGTGATATTTCCGCATCTGAAGAAAACGACAGCAGTCATGTCATAGACCGACCCAAACGAAACTCCACCTCTGCATCGACAAGCACTGTCACTCAGTGCACGTGAATGCTCTTCAAAATCCGTTCCGATTAGTCAAGTTGTCGAAATGCAATAAGCCAATTTCAGTTAAATTACCGTATGGCCTAAAGAGGTTAACGGTTCTTTAGAATTACGCTCAAGGCTGTCAAATTCACTACAGGGGGAAACTGCGTTAGAAAGAAGCTGTCTTGTTTGATCTAGTGGATGTTCCACTTTAGAAAAATTGCTTTACTAGTTTTGCTGATTTTCAGCGTTTACCAATTCTGAGTCCATTACCAAGCTGGCTTCCTCACAATGCAGCAGATATAAGAGCACGCTCAGCACAAAAGTATTGTGTGCCATGTTTCTTATTATTTCGCCATTTCCCGGATATCCGTAGTCTGGGATTCAGCATTCACTTCCTTGTCGGCTGATTCGTTACGGACACAACATTTACTCTGAAGGATTTCATTTATTTTCAAATTAATTTGATGTTGACTGGAATCTAGTTAATGATATTTTTAAAGGAATATGCTGTACAGACGCCGTATTATATTTCATTTGGCATAATGTCCAAGATGTCGCCGTATATTTTTCAACGGAAAAAACTACTCACAAGAGAGATTCCGCTGCAATTTAGTAAAGTTCCTCGTTAACATGAGATTTATTTGTAAATGAGTGTATTTCGCCAGATTCCTATCACCAGATGGCCAGAAAATGATAGAGATAACGCAAATTATTCAATTCATTTGGCCGTAAACGAACATCCCCACATTAGAACCATTTTAAGAAAATCCCATGGCGTACCTTCCCGCGTATTTTTTGGAAAGGAAGTAGAGTGTACCAAACAGAAACTAAAGCTAATTGGGTACCAAAGTCCATCTATAAGGAGGCGCTGTACTCCTACATCCCTAGAGAAGTGTGTTCCCACCTAGCAGTTTAGGCGATGAAATATCAAGTGCAATAAATGGGAGTCTTATGTAGGTCGCTTGCCATTCACTCCGTATAATTGGCCAACACCTACAAAGAGTAGCTTGCCCAACCCAACCCCATCCCAGTACGTCTACATCCAAGCCCAAGTGGTTAGAGCGCGAATTTACTGACCGGAAGGTCCGTGGTTCGAACCCGACCTCTGCCAATCGACTTCCCCTGTCTAGGCTTGGGCGACCTGGCAGTATCCCAGCCCTCGTGCCTCCTTCGTGAGGCATAGCAGCTAGGAACCAAAAGAGTACTACAGCTGAACGATTATTACTATTATTAAGCTCCTCCATTGGGTGACGGTCATTAACGTATTAAATGTACTGACAAATTTACTGACCTCATCAGCCGTGACTCAAAGAGGTCTGTTTGTGTTGCTCTGAGCGGTGATCGCACCAATCCGGCGACCAAATTCATGTGTTGATAGAGTAGCGATGCTTCTTTCGGGTTATATTCTTCCGAAGTTTTTGTCAGAGTGAGCCACCTAGAGTCTCACATTTCCCAACACACGCACCAGCATTGTAACTACACTTGGTAAATTACGTCACCTTGACTTTCATTATAGATTCATGTCCAGATATATGAATATACATCAGCTTTCGATATCGGCATTTATATTTTACTTACTGTTTCGCTTTATCCATGGGATAAAAGTTATTCGAGTACCAACAAATTTCGGAAAATTAAATGAACCCAAATAAACCTGTTAAAAAGTCATTCGTTCTTCACAGTTGTTTTTCCAAATTTATCGCCGAGAGATGATAATTCACATTTAAAACACTGCCTTTATGCTTATGAAGTTTTCTAGTGGCTTTGAAACTGTCTCAGTTCGCACTCTCAAAAATACTGTCTGGTTCTGGTGTCTGACATTTGAGAAATGGGCCTGTCAAAACCGATTGACTCTCAGGATGAGTGCCTCTCAGCGAACTGTTCGTTAAAGACGGGGTGTACGGCTCAATTGTCATAAATTCCACCTACCAACCCAGTCTGAATTCGCGCGATTATTACGTCCTAACACTGATGAAATATTTGAGCTTTCCTCGCTGTTTAGCGTGAAACAATTTCGCTTTCCGGAATGAATTAGCCATTTTGAAACCATATTGCCGAATTTCCTCCAGACATTGAAAAATAACGTTCGATTCTCATCCATCTGTTTGGTCCGTAATTTTAAACATTCAGAGCCTGTCCCAACGCTGGACCAACTACAATCACGGTTCTCTGATCAGTAACGAGTGGCATAGGATATTCGACCATTTCGGCGCTTACCTCTCAGCGGGGGGGAGGACGATGGGTGCAAAATTCGGCTTAACTATGTTCTCCCTAAAGGAATCTACTCACAAGGTTGCTGAAAACTCTTTGACAGCCCACGACCGGTTTCGCCCTTCTTGGGGCTCATCATGTAGGCGCAGTCCCCGAGTTTCCAAACACCATAAACGAGAGATTCAATTGAGTCTCCAGTGAAAACCAAATTGATTTGCAGATGAGTGTATGTTCTCCCTAGTTTTCTGAAGTAGCTTCAAAATCGGGGGTTTTGCTGAAGTAGCCTCACGGGCTTGCAAATCCAACCAAACAAATGACGGAGAAAAGTTTTCTCTGTTGACGTGGTTTTAGGCTAATTCCCTTCCGAGGTTGCACAACAAGCAAGTCTTTTTCTATGGTCTCATCCTCTAGAATTTCTGAAGCTCAGGCTTTCGAGAGTCTGAAACAAGTTCCGCGGGATTGAGTGGATATGGCTCATAACAAACAACCAGAAGCTGACGAGGCAAACAGACTTCCGTTGTTGGACACAATAGCTTCTAGCGGCCCGTAAAAACTGAATAACTGAGTTTCAGGTCTTTGGGGTTATTCACTCAAGGGATTTCGAGTCTGCTTTAAACTACCGCGGAAATGAGGGTACAACTCGAAGTTCATATTTGCACTTCTTCCATTCCAATTCCCTCTCAAAAACCACCGTGTCTGTACTATTTTTAGAAACATGGATACATGCGTTGTTACTGTCGAAGTTGAAATCACTTGGCACCACGAGCACAATTCTCAAGAATCTCGGGACGATCACGCATCAAACTCAAGTGGAACATTTGACCCGACACTCCAAGTGCACCACAAGTGAGTAGAATTAAAAACTATCCGTAAAGATCGCCTTCTTCCCAGTAGACGAGTAAGCTGTCCCTTACCGACATATAGTGTACACTAACAATGGAAACAGGATCGTCCTCGTTCGGAATCGAAACACACTTACCTCAAGTGACCCGAACAAATTTTCTACCTAACCGGATAGAAACAATCTAATCAAACAAGTTGAATTTCATTCATGCGATCGATTCCTCAAGGTTTCTGAAGGTGAAAATTTGAACTTACAAGGCTATAATTGCCCCTGGCCAAAGGGATGATGTTCAACGTATCAGCTTCGAGGCCGCGGGTTTGAAATGCACTTGAGGTTTCGCATCCCTAAAATGATGGTACATCTGCACAGTGCCTCTCGGTTTTTCAGCACAAGTTGGATTCACCTACAGGAAGATATCTCAGTTAAGTACTTTTCTTTCCGCTAACCAGGAGAATTTTCACTACCAGATTTATACCAATCTAAAGGTTTAGAGTTTTGCCACAAACTCAAGTTGTATGATGATTGAGAACTAATATCGCTGTTGAAACTTGAAAGGCAGACTCTATTCATCAACCAAAGGATCAAAGTCTCTTCTCGGATCCTGGAGATATAGCTTCAGAGTAGCCTGAAAAACACCGATCCCTCACTAAAATGTCTGCTCACCAGGGTAGCAAGGTAGTCACGTGAGCAAATAAACTGAACGTGCATGGTATAAAAACTGGAAATCGGGCCCACTGAGGAGACTAACGTTAAACATATGTCATTTGAGAAAGAACATGAGTCTAACCTGCAACTTTCTCTATTTTCAGGGTTTAAAATTGTGTTTTGAGCTTCCGTGTCCTTGATTCAATGTGGACAAACGAAGTAATTAAACTGCATCTTGGTTAACATTGCAAACTACTAATCTGTTCCAAACAAACAAATAACCTGGAATATTTCATGTTTTCTCTCAGTCAAAAGCTCGAAATACAGCCGGCGTGTCTGGCACAAGGTACGCGGTGAGTTTGCTGAAACTATCTCAAAACCTCAAAAACCATATGCGCTTGGGTCATCTAAGTGTGCAGGTATTCTGCCCGCGGTCGACGGAATCCTTAGCGAAATGCATCTGAAACCCTCCCTCAAACTGATCAACTGACATCACTCTGCATGAGCGGAAAAAATTCTGAACACTTGCTATTACACTCGCAGTGGACAGTAACCTTGCGGTGTTCACGGCGTGGAAATTTTGTCCAGCTGTCTTATGTGCGAAAGTAACTGAAAACAAGATTTCTTGAAGATTTCTTCTTGACATAAAGCCGGTCATAACACTGGCAGTCTGCTATCGGTTTCACCCGTATGAAGGATTATCATTTTGGCCCAGCAACTTGATCATTACTTAAACACTGAATTTAAAATACGTAATGTTAAGCACCCATTTAAAAAATAAGACGTTTTTGTGAGAAATATCATGTCTATGAGGTTCCTTGTTCGATTTCCTTGAAACGACTTAATTTTCAAATCAGTAAATGCCTCTTCATACCTTCTGCTCAACGAAATAAAGCCAGTACTTGGCTTTTCAAAAGGTCTCGTTAGAGTTGCGAGCAGTAGCATATCAATCAAAATCCTCGTGAGTTTTGTCTCTGTACAGTACATTCAGTTGAAGAACGCACTAAGTAGGAGATTGAGTTGGGTCATTTTTGTTACTATCATCGGCAAAGCGCGCGACATTCACATACTCCTGCATCAGTACTTTTCTCTAGCAGTTTCAACATACGAATGGCATCAGAAGTTAAATTCCGGCTAAATTTCTACTCAGTTCCAATACTGTCCCTGATTCCCCTACTTGATTTACCCAGAGAAGGCTGAAACTGGTGGGTCTGTTTGCGAATTTGGAAGAATCACCAAAGAGCGATTAAAGGAAACAAAAAACGTTTTCGATTGCCTAGACGGTAAAATCCCACTGCAGCCCGCATGCCGCACACTGCTTGGGAGAATATCAACAGGCTGGCCACAAACCATCTCACTGAATCACCAGTTCTAAAAATTTCGACATACACAAAAACAGTAGTTCAGGTGCACCTAGTTAGTAGAGAACCCTCGGTAGAGGTCAAGAGATACTTGATAAATTGAAGTTATTTCTTCTGTCTGTCTTTACTAGATAATCCGTTATTTGGTTAAACTAGTTAGGGAAAAAACGAAGCATCGAAAATCAATCACTCGACTTGCTCATTAGCAAAATTTTCATTTGTGTCTGACAATACATTATTCATATTTTATCAGCCTAACTGCTCAAATTTCATCGTGGTATGAAAGTAGGATCTAAGTGAATTTGTCCTTCTTATCTATAAGCCAGAAGTGAGAATAATGGATTGTGGATTGTGGATAAGGCTATGACTAAATAGTTCGCATTTCACTCGGGGGCTTATCCGCTGAAAATTCTCACGTCGGTAATTATTTATGAGGAACAAACAGTGTGGGACGCGGAGCGGTGTCTCTTCTCGTCTCACTCAATTTTCTAAAAGATTTTTACTTTTCAAACACTGCTTGTTCTTCTATTACTGATTGGGGGATATCAGTTTGGCGGTACCACGTTTGCCACCATTCTAGCCATGAAAATCTTTTTCGGTCCGTAGTATAGAGCCCGTGAACTGTGATATCCGTGTGTTCCAGACCACTGAAGTGACGCTGCATATGATGTACCCCACTTAAGAAATGAAACACTATCAACGTAGTTTCAAGATCAAGCCGTTGTTTTTCTCTGACTTCCTTGGACAGCTGCGACACTAAGCTTTCGAATGAATGCAGCTGAACATGGGCATTAACTGATACTACAACCTCTGACTAATTACCTACTTGGAGAATCACTGAAGCCCTTAATGGAAACTGCTGTTCTGATGTCTCCCGCGTAAGTGACCTTCATCAAGAGTTGTCGACAGTTAGTTGCCATTCATATTACTTGATGGTGCAGGAAGCAGATTGTTAAAAGACAACTCCAAAGTCTTGTTTTCTTCTTGAAAAAACAAGTGCTCTCGATGGGGATATTGCGTGATAAGACGATTAACTTTTTCGGCGGTATCATATGTTTCACAGGTCTCTTTTCAACGCTTTTGTTCTCCACAACTGCGTTCCTGTAAAGAAAAGCTATAAACAAGGTGCCCACTATACATGCGAGCAGCTGACTTTCAACTGATGGAATTGACACGCAGACGCAGACAATAAGGGGATGCGGTTGCAGTTGGCACCGCCCAGCCATGTGGCAGATGCGGAAATGGTAATTCGTTTGTTCCAGTGGTCATCATTTATTGATTAGAACAACGCACCACAAACCACAAACTCGCGAGCAAATAAGATTCTTTTTCTAGCAAAGGCGATCATCTGCCTTGGGCAATCCGTCAACAGTCATAGATATTCCGCAGGTTATAAAGAGCATTCGCTGTAGACAGTAAGGCTACGTAAAATAAAAACTCTGGCTTCATCCGTAAAATACCAAGTTTTCTTCAAGCTCTAAAAACGCGAGCTGTTCATTCGTTCCGAATGCATTCATTAACAGTTCCCACGTCAATAATCCTTGAGGAGTTTCAAACTAGCGCGCATTCGGATAAGGGTAGAGAACACTCCAATTTAAACGAAGTCGATTGATCAGAATTCTGGTAACCATGACTTCAGTCCAGGACCCTAGTCTACACATCACGTGATCTGGTGTCTACTTACCCGTCTATTAATGCGAAACCCCGTGTGAACAGTGGGATGTTGATAGACATGTGCAAAAGCCCAGTATAGTTTCTGAATTCATTTGCGACGCAGAATTTCGAATTTGACGAGCGCGTGTCATCTGTGAGAAAATGCGAATTTTGGCTGCCGTTAACACACGCCCATATGCTTATTTTTACGGCTGAACTTTCATTTATTTTCTACGAAACCAATGATTGCAATTCGGTCTTACCTTGAAGTAGTAGCCCCAAATATAATGCGGAGATAGACCTGTACTATGCACAATATATTCTGTCCGTAATATAATTCAAAGCAAGAGTTCAGCAGCTGCATGTGCAGTCGAGTTGCGTTTTGTAAGCACCGGCGCTTTTTCGTGGGTATAAGAGTGGCGAAGGGAGAAGCAGTTGAATATTCCAAAAGGACGTATCGCGAAGTCAGCTCAATGTTGTGTCGAGATCAGTGGAAGTTCGTTTGAGACTCTCGTTTATAATGTCCGTCAACTGAACTTGCTGAACAGAGGCTACCCTTCGCTTGAGCTACGACGACGTTCATGATATTGAAGTATTCTGCAATACTACTCATAAGGTCGCTGAAATCAGTTTCGCGGTTCTTAGGGCCCACTAGGCTGGTTTAGTTCGCGAGCTTTCATCAGTCTTTTTCCGTGATTTAACGCTGGTTTGTGCATATGGCAAAACCAATGGTGGGCTGCCTGGAGTTTTCGTTGACATTATGATTAAAAAAACGCCGTGATAAGATGAATATCTTTACAGCTGAGACTACCGGTGGCCTTTGTGCGACACATTCAGATTCAGGTGAACCTAGGTTAGGTTTTGCGTCAGGGCGAATAAGTGATTGTCCAAACATACATATAATTTACTGTTGGGGTAAGCAACAGGCCTGAAAGAAATTCGGGAACCAGGCCCACCTATTGGTAAGATCTTTGGTGGGCTGTCTAAAGTCATTATCATTCTATGGATAGAATAATGTCAGCCATATTAAATCAAAACAAAATTGACATGCGATCACCCATTGTGAATCGTTCGGTTAGAGAAAGCGATGAAAACTCTATACCGTGAAGTACAAAGAAGGCACACGCAAAACGCATTACATGACCGCATTACTAAGTTGGCGATTTACTGCGCTGAAGCATTACTTTTGAAGGGTCGTTTTCTGATGTGACTTTGCGTTGATTTGTATTAATTTATTAAACACATTACATGACCGCATTAGTAAGTTGGCGATTTACTGCACTGAAGCATTACTTTTGAAGGGTCCTTTTCCGATTTGACTTTGCGTTGATTTGTATTAATTTATTTGAAAAAATACCCGCATTTCATTTTGGTTTTATAATGTCAATGCTTAGCATCTACATTATTAGTGCCTTAGGATTCCGTGCTGTTCTCCTCGCTTACAACTCCGCGTCATTCCGATAACTTGAACAGGTCTCTCTGATATCAGATTATTTCAATCACTTCTTGAACTTTCTTTTCCCCCCTATTTCAGTAAGGACCTTGTTAACTTCATCAATTCTCTGATGTTAGAAGAAACATCACCAAGAATGCTGACTTCAGCAGTCGCTCCATTATGTGTTCTTCAGTTAAGCGATTTTTTGCAGCTTTTTTCCTAAGTTTCTTCTACAGAGACACTTTTGTGGACAGGACCAATTTCTTCTTCATCAGAATCTTCTCTCACGGGGGTGATAACACGCCAATAATTCCTTTCATCTAATCTGTGGTTTACTGCAAATTAATTAGGCTACCCACACAGATGTGTGGCTTATGAAAAGCGGAGCCAATGCATATAGATGTCGGTCAACGGATAAGTAGGACAGACGCAATTCTCAACTACATGCTACTCTGAAGGCAAATCAGAATACTGCTTTCAGAAGACTGCAATAACTTGTAAACTTCGCCTCTATACCGAACGCGTTCTTTGATTTAAAATCAGGCCATGGAAAACGGAAAGCGCGTTGCAGCTAACTCGAAGTACAAGAATGACTCACAATCTGTCAGCTGGGTGTGCCAAAGTTGGTGCGCATGAAGTAAATTCGAGAATGTAGCTTCACAGAATGAATTTTGCCAGAAAAGATAAGCCCAATCACAGAACGACTCTGCTTAGTAATAAAATGAAACTTCTTTAACAGGAACGCAGTGAGTTAAAATAGAATTTCATGTACCGGGTAGCTCTACAAAAAGCTGGAAGGGCTTTAGGAGCACTCACAGCTCATTTTACAACCCGTCCTTACAAAAAGCCTCAATGGATTAGAAATAGTGCTAATAAAGGCATGCAGAGAGCTTAATCTTAGTTAAAGGTTTAGTGTCGAAAAACGACGCTCAAATGTGGTTTGTTTTTGTCAAGAGATTTGTGGTCGCTACATAATCAAAATTTCCTCTGAAGTCCCGTAATATCATCTGCTGAAAACGACAGGTGAAAGTAACTGAATTATCTGGTCGGACTTTAGGTACGCATACGAACGTATAGCACGACAAACGCTTGAAAAATATTACTAAAGAAGCCAGTAGTGAAGTGGGTCATGTGTACAGTATTCACCAAAAATGTCAATAGGTCGTTCGGACTCCCCAGCCCGCCACAATCATCCCTTTTAACAAAAGCCCTCTTCCGCCTTGTCATATCAACCTTTGAGCATCTTTAAGTTGAGGATACAAGAGAATAATCAAGGCTGTCCTTATTGGGGTTTATCTAATCTCCCAAGTTAAGAGTGCACCTGAGATACCCATAGAATGTTGAGAGAGCAGATATCGTTTATATATTGTGAAAAATATGAACTAAAATTGTTGGTAGTGTGAGGAGATTTGGGATTTTTGTGGAGATTGCGTCCTGTAATTGAAACCAATCTATGCTGAAAAGCCGAGAAGCACTGTACATCGGTAATCGCACATAACCTGAACAATGAATTATCCATTCAAGATCTCAGTTCATTGTGGAGATTTCGTCCTGTGAGTAAAGTCAGTCTACGCTGAAAAGCCGAGAATCACTTTACAGCTGTTTCATCCTCATTGGGAATCATCAGCAGTGCACATCTCACGAAACTGAGAAGTCGTTGCTCGAGGAGCCAGTCAACACCTGTGACCGCGTGATATGAATCCCTTGATTAAAGGATGATCAGTACTATATCCTCTCTAAGTGCGATTCAATCACACTGCTGATCAGCCGCCCGTGGACGAACGGTTTAGTGTTCAAAATACTGATTAGGAGGTCGCGGGTTCGAGACTCTCTGGAATTTCTTGAGATACGCACTGCTGATGATTCCCAATAATGATGAAACAGCTGTAGAGTGCTTCTCGGCTTTTCAGCATAGCTTGACTTCACTTACAGGACGAAACCTCCACAATGAACTGAAATCTTTAATGGATAATGCATTTTTCAAGTTATGTCCGATTACCCTTGCAGTTTTTGGGTATTTTTGTGATATCAAACGAGTTGTGCGAATCCATCCAATGGATGTGATGTAACAACTCTTGCTGTTTACATCCGTCTAAGAAATCCAATCGGTCCATTAAATCGTACCGCACAGTGGCTTCAAACACAAACACACACTGTTGAAAAGGGCACTTAGACAGAATGACCAGATTGAACGCATCCACTAAATGGTTCATCGCACAGAATTGACAAGATATAGCAATGTCAAGGCAGCCTTCAACAATCCAGTTTAATGCATCAGTTGACCAGGTTTTAAAAAAGACCACGCTATTCCGCCACCATCCTTCATGTGCAAAGCAACGTTGAGTGGCTGTGTGTAGTTTTCCTTGAATGTCGTACTTCTGGTCAAAAAAACTTTCATATATCGAGTTCAAACACTCAGGAGTTTGACGGGGACCGTGGTTTACAAAAGGAAAGAACAGTTAACAAATTATATAACACAGCTTTGCAACAATTTATTGAGACAACCAAAGACGGGTGATGCCTTTTCCTACTCGGAATGAAATGAATTCACATCACAATCAGAATCGTTGGTGACGGCTGAACGAACACGTTACCACAAGATAAAATAGCAAAAAAACTTTTAGTTCCACTTTTTCGAACTACGAAAAGTGGTTTGTGTCTTTGCAAAAACACAGTGATTAGCAGATTACTTGGGAGCAAAAAACATGTTTGTTCGCAAGACCTTTTCAAGTGTTCTATCATCTGAGGGAAAAACCCAAATTTTGCGCTGTAAATACAACTCCCACTAGGATTCCATTCGGATATTTGCTTTCTTTTGCCAGTCAGCAAGAGAAAATTTGATTTTGCACCTCCCATCGTTTCACTTGCCAAGAATTACTTCCCCTTAGCGCAAATAAAGTAGTCAACTCGTCTCAAAATTTAACTTAGCGTGATCACGTAGATGTATTTTTCTTTAAAAAACAAGAGAAAATTTTGCACCTCCCATCGTTTCACTTGCCAAGAATTACTTCCCCTTAGCGCAAATAAAGTAGTCAACTCGTCTCAAAATTCAACTTAGCGTGATCACGTAGATGTATTTTTCTTTAAAAAAACAGCGATCAAATGTTTTATTTGGCGTTGGACTTCTCTGCAAGTTATTATTTGAGTACTCGACTGTTTTATTTCATCAACGCTTCAATCACAATATAGTACTGCTCACCGGTGTCGTTTTTTTGAAAGATCCTGTATTATGACGGGACTAGAATACCATACCCCCAAGTAATATCATATCAAAACGTGTTCAATTCCGCATGACATGATCCCTCACGATAATTCTTCATTCCTACACCTTGACCGATAAAACTGGCTTCCAAGACTTTCCTTGAGAGGAGATGTCGTACTTTGGCGCACAGGAACCTCTTCCTATTTGACATCAATAGTTCCGTACTGCTTTGACTCAAGACTGTTAGGCGAATGCTACCGTAGATACTATCTGTACCAGTTTTGAGTAAACTTACTGCCCCTTGCATGCATGCGGTCGCTTTCTAAGTTGGTATCGGTTTTACTATTCCTAGCTGCCAGACTTCTGTACTTTGTTATACTGGTTTGAAAGCACATCTGAACAATTTCAAAACATCGACGGTTAGAGAAATCCTCCCATCTTGCCTCTCTCGAAATAAACGAGTGACACACATCGACATTATCAGGTAGCGGGCTTTACTAATATCACAAGGATCAATTTTTGTTACGTTTTGATACGCAGAAAAACAGCTCAACTGTACTATAAAAGAACAAAAAAAATTGACTCGTATAAAACACCCAAGCATGGGCGTGTTCATCGGGTGACTGTGGTACACAAATGTTGTCTCGTATTTACGTAATGAATACTTGAATGTTAATACACCACCCAGTAGCATCCACTGTTGGTGTGGCTCATGTAAGTGATTTATGCTGTAGGCTTGTAGCTTGCATTCAGGGAATAGAAGCTAGAAACCCGGGGTCTACGTACACATGTTTAGACCCATCCGGGTGCAACCTGGTCGCGTGCTTTTGAAAAACCTCACTCATTCATTTCACAACCGTTCCGCAAAAGAATTCGGGAGGCATTTATGAAATCAGTTTTGGCACCATGATGAAACACAGAAATTGTTTGGAACAAGCACACATACGCTCGTCAGATGTGTGGTGTGCAAGAACGAACCTGCCGCAAAGCTGCGTTTCTGCGCCCAGAGCATCGTGGTAAACCTCGTGGAAAAACCTGAAGATCATGCAGAAAATTCCTGTGAGGCCCGTCAAAACTGCAGACTATTATCAACTTTATTTTTGCTGAATGTGTCCCAAATTAGTTTCTTTTACTCCACCAGACCTCATCTTCTCAACCAGACCCATCGACGCTACGTCGCTCAATATATTTTGTCTCAATATTTTCGAAAGATTTTGAAACTCACAGATAGAACATAAATTTACGCTCAAAAGAGAAGGGCAAGTCCGAATGCTGTAAATGTTTTGTTCTTTTACGAAAACACTACCAGACGTTCCTTCTTGCATAAATTCTAACAACTCAATTATTTCCACCATCTTCTTCGAAAAAAACGAGTTTTGCTACAAAACTGAAGCTCTGAGCAGATTCTATACAATGCTTATTTTCTACAAACATCCGGACACACACACGTCTGGATTTAATTAGCCAAAAGTTTAGTTCCCTTCAAGACATTGATGAATGATTCAGAAACTTCGAACATAAAACTACTCGGATACTACCAGATTCCTGTGTGTAAGATTTGTGTACAAAACAGCCAGTACCGCATAAAATATCGTTGAAAAAATACCAGTTCTGCACAATTATTTTCAGGCTGTTTTGGCCTGTTAAAAACGCTATTTATTTTCAGTTTACCAACATTAGCAAGCAAGTTTTGCCACGTGTTCTAGACTTGCACAAACTAATCGCGGGAAACACATTTGGGTCGAAAAAAAGACAACTAACCATCAAAATAGTCCCCGTTTGTTGGTCTCAGGGATTCGATCACTTGAGGTACGAAGCAAGCAAATACTCTGGTCGTTATGATTTTGTGGCGACAAGTTTTCCTAGATATCATCACCCTATCTCTACCTGGGATCTCCAAATTTAGAACGAGCCCATCTAAACCCAGATAGTCGTCGAATACATGCAAAATGAGAAAATATGCTGACCAACAGAAATACCTCAAGTTGTGCAGCACGGATGTGAAGCGTTCCTGTATACGTATTGCAGCAAAAATTGAACGAAATTACGGAGAAGTGCTGGTGGTTCCCGGATTTGGTAGATCACATACCCACATGACTCTGGTTGGAACAATCGTCCTGGTGAGTCCACACCAGTGGAAGGAAGCACTGAGCTCGAGTTTCGCTCTTATTAGAGCTCATTTGCTGTGTATACCGAATGGCCGTGCCGGGGTTTGAACTCCGCACATCTGACATGCGAGGCGAGCGTGTTACCACAACTCCGCCAGCGTACGCTGGACTCATTCGGATTTTTACATCAGAACAGGTGAACATGTTCACACTTGAGTGATGTGAACAGAATTACGGACAGTTTCGTTATTTCTGTTGCCTTGTTTCTGTTGATCCACGGCTGTATCTCTTAAACACTAGTAGTTTTGTTAGAAAAATTGAGGTCAGTCATTATTTTTGGCACAGAGTTTTACCACTTCTGCGAGCAATTCCTCGTCTTGCTCTCATCTCCCGTGCTTGTCAGACTCCCTAAAAGGTAAAATAAACGGTTGAGATTAGCTTTTACGGACTCCCATGACATTTGTAAAGATATGTCGGAACCCCGTTCGGTGGTGACAAAATTACCCAAGTAACAAAACAGAAGACATTCTGAAGTCCCCTTTCTTGTCATCTGGCATGATGTTCGGGACAGCTTCTCCAACCCGTAGGTACTTTATTACTGTTGGTGAGTCCAAAACCATTGGCACTGCTAGGAACAGAACTTCTGCTTAGTAGTGCGTGCTGCTGATATGTGTCACTAAAACGTCATCAATAAGCGCCATTTATCCACTACCGAGGTGATCTGTTCGCCATCAGTACAGACAACAATAAACTCAACTAGGTGCACTTACTTGTAAAGCGTGAAGCAACCCTCAGCAAAGCGTCTTTATGATAAAAATTCCTGATAGCTTTGTGATAACTTCACCTCAACCCAGGGTACATCACGCCGAAATCCATGACCGTTTGCAACCTCAATTTATGCTCCAACTGGGTGTGTTGTAAAATCTGAGACAGTTGCTGTTTCCTAGTGAGACGGAGAAACTCCAAATAGGGTGCATAAAACGTGGAAAGTCCTCCCCAGCGCAAGTGGGTGGGTGGACGAGTACCGTTCAGACTATCGCCTGCTGGGGTGAACTGAAAGTTCAATTCCGGAAGACAGCTCTTGATGTGTGAAACGGAACGCACTGAAGTCATATATGTATGTGGGGCAGTCCAGGTCACTGGATGAATGTCAAAATACACGTTTCAGGAAACTATGAACTAAAAAAAGTTACAAAACTGTGGACTGTGCATAGCGTTTGCCTCGCGTTGTGAATTGAGTTTATAAATTTCGCTGCAAATTACTCAATAGAACAGGCAGATTCAGGCATAATAAGTATGCCTCGTATGTTAATATCCAAAGTAATCAGAGCATATTTCGCTCAATTTAATGACGAGTAAAATAGGGAAACGCTCATCTTGACTATTACAAAGGAGATGTACTACTTGTGGGGGTTGCTAAGGACCTTCTACAGCAACATTATGAGCAGTATGTTACGTCTGAAACATGAGATGATCTGATGCAGCATATTAAGTTGAAGGATACCATCATGAACGGGAGGTCTTACTGTGATACAGTTGGGTCGTCCATCAGAAACTGAATTATTGTAGCTAGAGAGTTTTCTGAGGAACCTGACAATAGTTGGTTTTTATTTGAACCCGCCAAGATACATATTTGATCGCTAGCTGCGAAGCGCGCTGAGATTTGCTGCCGAAATTAAAGGTCGTCAACCCGCTGCATGGTGACAAATACACAGAGGCGTTAAACACGACTCGATCCCACGAACTTGTTTTTTTATGAATGGACGACACAAGCTAGGTAAGGATGGCTACCGCCTGGAGTCGCACACTCACCCTTGTAACCCATATCAGGTCGTTCTCCTGCCGAAGGTACTTGGTGACACGAACGAGTTCCAGATGTAAACTTTGTGGTATTTCGGGTGTTTCTATCAAGTACAACAATAATGAGCCCTTGTTGAAGAATCCAGTACGTTTGGTATACTTTAAACTCTTGATTGGGTACCTAAAACTACACAAATTTCTTCGGCTGTGCATCTTTTGAGTATACTCTTTGTTAGTCCATCTGTGTCCGGAGAGACTACCCACAGTCCTGCATCGAAGTTAAGGTTAGTAGTTTGTCAGATTTCAATGAATCGGAGAAGATTTCATCGTGAAATTGAAGTTAGTTTATGCCGGAGGATCGCGAAAAAGATGAGCAATGCAATGGGCCTTCAAGGATAATTTTTTCCTTGCCTAAGACACTTCTCAGATTTGTTTGGCAGTGTTCAACCCTCCTGGGTCTTACCAGGTAGGCGTGGTCTCCAGGTTTCCATCAACAATAAGTTCTACCTGAACAACAAACTCTGAACTTGTCATCACACGACTACTGTTAAGGGGAAACCAAAAACCCAAAAGCCTAATTGAATCTCTTATTTGTGTCTTCTCCAGTGCGTTAAACAAAAACTTGGTACGATACTTGAGATACCAAAGTACGATTCGAATCTCATTGAAATTTCGGGCATACAAGTTGTGGAATAATGTTCATTGCTAACAAATTTGCTGATGTCTTTGGAATATACCCGTTTTCTTTACTCTGACTGACTACTACCAGCTAATCGGATCAGGGCAACTTCGTGTCCAAACCGATCCCCATCATACTCCTTCCTGAGGCAAAAGGCTATTCAGATAAGTTAATTAACACGAGAAAGACTCACATATCTGTTGCTGAGAAAACAAGTTAATGACTTGCATTGTGTTGAGATATGAGGTCCTCAATGGGTATGGATTAGTTATCTTTGCTATCATGTTCGGGTGATGTTGACCTTGCTATGTTTGGAATTGAAGCAATCGATTCAAACACGCATAAGTCTTTTTTAAATAGACAGCACGATTTTCATTTTACAAACCAGATATATTTTGTATCTCACATAAGCACAACCTCTTCAGCTCAAATTTTGTCGTGTAAGTAAGGCCACTCTGGGTTGAAAAAACCGAATGGCACTGTGCATTTGTTTCATCTTTGTTGAAAATAATAGCAGGATATATGTCAAATATCTTTTAAATTGATCTGATTCATCATCCAGTAGTCTTTGTAACGACCTTCGAATTTCCTGATTTCTACAAACCTCTTTACCAATCAAAATTGCCGCCTCTACTGTGATGCCTTCAGAGAGAGCTTTGGTTAATCTAACCACTTGTCATAAATTTTGATAGAAGGACTTTCTACTTTGGAATCAAATGTACGCAGTGCCAGGAAAGAAACCTCTGTGCGAGGACTTCTACCACTGAGCTCTTTTTGACCCGAAGTCTGCTCTGCCGACCGACCTGCCGAGGACGCCTGTCCTTCACTTCGCTTATGCACCAAAAATTCGACAAATTTTGCTCCAATCAGGGTAACTGTTCAATCCACAAGTTGCTCCCAAAAACTCAAGCATCTGGAGGCGCTCCCTACTGCAATGATGTCTACAAAATGACTATTCAAAAACTGGTGGAGAATATAATAAACTCAGATATCGTTTAACAACTCACATGCTAGTCGAATAACGCAGTGACCAGATTTCGAACTGATTTGTACGGTCATAACTCAAGTTGATGTCCATCACGAAGTATTTCCACCATACGTATTTTCGTCGGAGAAAAGCCAAAAAAGGCGTTTATTCCCTGTGGAAGTCTGGCTACGTTGAAAAAGGTGTACAGATCTTGAAGTTCCTATTCCTAATGGTCACTTCTAGGTAGGTGAGCATAATATACCTTGTTTATATGAAGTATCTAAAGAGGCCTGTGGAGCGTGGAATTACGATAGCTGGTCCCCAAGTAGCTACCTGCCCTGGAAACCATTATAGCATCGCACTGTCCCCATTGTGAGTTACGCGTTTGTTTCATAGACCAAGAGACGCTTGGACCACGAAATATCCTTTTATCTGTGTGGAATATCACGCCTAATCGAAAGTGATACGTGCGTTATCGACATTTTATGCCGTAGTCCTTGAGTGTCAGCACTACCTAACTGAGAAGCACGTGAATAGGCAAAATTCCGTATCTGCAGAAATGTTGTTGAAAAAACGCCCACAATCCGTTCACAAACCCAGAACCTCTTTGCACCACAACCATATATCAAAGACGGACAAATAAAGACTATTTTACCATAGTCTGAAGTCATTAGCTGCACATTTTCAGCACGATGTCAACAGTGCCAGCGTCATTCATGGTCACTGTTTTACAGTCTGTTCCACATAGTTTGTTCCTCCGAAGATTTGGATATGAAACGATAATCAATACAACTGATTATTGTCTTTTGTCTTGAACTTCCACTATATTTTGTTATGCAACTGCTTTTATTTGGGATCTCTCTGTGTGGTGACTGAGTGTGCCAAGTCTGGATGTGTGAAGTTACACCTTCTCCCCGTGTGTCACCACTTCAGTAATGGTACTTGAAATGGCGTTCACAGCCGTAGCCTGGCCACTGTAGTGCAGCTAACTGAAATAATCAGATAAAAAGGCAAGGTCAGATGACGCCACATGGCCAAGTGCGTGCACGATACCTACGGATCACGATACTTTACCAATGTGGCATGTATTATGCACGACGAAAGTGGTAAAAGTGATTGGTGTGGTCAACCTAAATAAAGAAATGTCTGTTATACTGTGCAGTCATCAGTGGGTGAAAAAAATGGACATTTTGTACAAGCCGTCACAGCTGAAAAGTTATCAAGCGCCGGCTCCTATTCAATACTGTTTGTGATCAAAACGTCGGGGCACTAAAAGACAGTGTTCTGGATGGACCATCTCTGTTTAGTGGTTTCTAGGCTCGTCCCTAACGATATCATGCTAGGAATGTATTAGCATACTGTAAGTTGTAAAAGGATTGGTTCAGCTTGAAATGCCATGATTTTTACCATGAATGTAGTCTCCTGGATACAACAGTGAACGTCTGTTCATCTCTTGCACTGTGCAGTGAGCCGACCGACCATTTAGGTATGTTTAGCCTATCCCTAACCATAATATTCCGTTCGAGGTTGGCGACAATGTCCAGTATGGCGTTAAATCTGGTGTCAACTGCCATACGCTTAAGGCAGATTAATGAGGTATCGTGGCGGTGTTGCGTGCCCGTATATCTTATGCAACACACATTATTCTCCAAAGAATACACACCCGTTCACCAGTGGGTGTGCATGCAAGTGGATTGAATGTTGCCGGGACGATCTGAAAATATATCTCACTTCTTCCGTTAGTTAGCGGGAGCGAGCGACGCCTTCTCTCCCTGTGGAAGCACGTTTGTTGTGTACTCTGATCTGTCGTTACATCTCAGGTTAATGCAGGATTCTAAAACGTACCGGCCAGCTCAGGTTTTTGTTTGAGGCCAATTCATGCCAAGATATATAAGATACGGTGTACAACGCAAGTTATCTATCTTGTTTGCCCATCATTAGGACCGAGTTCACTGACCCCACGAGCAATCACACTGGCCTAACAACATTAGCTAAAGACTGGATGACACTGGCGCTTTTCTCAGCCATCAGAGTCAAATGCAGACTACATTATGAGGCTTGCACAAATAGTCTAATACAGGAGTGTCTGGCTGAAATCTAGTCGAGAGTTCACCTTAGTTGGATAGATATCTTTAAGAGGCATGACGAGGGAGAACCAGGTTGCACCGCGTTATACAGTGAAATTGTTATAGGAGAGAAATAACTATACGTGTGCACAGTGCCGAGTGGACTACATTTATTTTTTGCGGATGGCATACTTCGCATCTATGTGCGCGTTGCCATCCAGAGGTTTACGAACTCAAAGTTTGTGACTTGATTGGAGAAACAGTGTTTGCGGCCTGGATGATTGGCTTCTTCCACACGGCAACCGTTTTTCTTACTTCTAAATCTCAGGAGTGGACTGACCTTCAGTCCTCGATTAGAGAACACCTTACTCAAATGCTCCAGTTCAATTTCGAAGAGTTTACTCTCGTTTCGGAAAAGCTTGAAGGAATGAATTCATGATCGGCGCAAAAAGATTTTCCATTTTCCCGAAACGTTTGGCCCCTATCAATCTGTTTGTTGTTATGTTAATATCATGACAAAACACAGTCGAAGGCACTGGTAATAAATAATTCAGGAGCCTCGGAGTTTAAACCATGTATATCGTGTGCCTCTTGGAAACTTTGCTTCAGCCCAGGAAGAGCCACTCCCCTGATTAAGCATTACCGCCAAAATAAGGCGTGCACAATGCCATTGAGGCAACCTGTCATACACTACATATATAAGTCCCTTTTTAAATCTGGCTACCCAAATAGTTGAAGCGCCCAGCCAAGCACAAAGATTTAAGGAGGATATGTGACCAAGTTGGCTGATTGATGGAAATATCACCGGCTGGGTTGCGAACCTTTATTAGGGCCAAATCCAGTTGGACTCAGAAACTCCTATGTCATGCTGCAGCGTTTACTCTTGATTACTTGAATACAAAAAAAGAACTACCTACCTTCATCAAGTGTGTCAAAATATCTCAATTTAATTTTTCTCCCTATCTACCTTTAGTTCCTTAATCGTCCCAATAGTGCATTCTTTCCCATTAATCAGATGCTGTCGAATACTTTCAAAACCAGCCTGAGTGCCGATAAATGCAACAACTAAATACTGTGAAATGAATGTCACAAAACAGTGGTATTTTGACATGCTCTGGCACACCGTACGATCAATTCCTTGTCAAAAATATCAGTGAGACCTAGGTTAGGGTGCATTTATTCGGTCCTCTGATTCCTACCAACTGTTTTAGCATGACAGTTGATCGTCCTAAAGGTTCCTCCAAAACTATCTTTGACTAATTTATTCATTGAAGGCTGTTTTCTTTCCACTAGCCACCTGAGTCAGCCGGCTTACATTTTTTCACCGTATTCTTCCATATATTTTCTCCTGAGTGATTCGAACCCTTAAACACTTCAGTCCTCAACGCAGATGTCTTGCATTCAGAACGCAGAATTTTGTTTAAAACCAAGAGTGAGCGAACTGGGGCGTTCGTAAATTTTGATTCACCGTCAACCGTTTTCTATTGTCTTTCTCAGACAAACCCGTCACTATGCAGTGAACCTTGACAGACTTTGCCTCCTCAGCATCATATAACCTTGTTTTGACTTTGGAATTGTATAGCATTTCCCAAGCGCACATTGTGTGTTAATTCTACGATTTGTACATTTATTTCGAGATTGGTTAGAAATGTTTGGTAATCTCAGACTGATGGAGTTTTGTAGAAAACAGTAGATAACATCCACATAATTTGCATTTTGATGTGTTCCATCTGTCTGCTATTCAAACAAAACGTAAGGCTGATGGAGTTGTGTGGGCTACACTTATCTGATGAACCACAAGAACGGAAAAAACGACAGTAGGCTTTCTAAAAGTTTCCAATAACCGTGTTTACTTTGGCTGTTTTTCATATGCACTAGCTACCTATGTGCACACTTGCTATGTTTATGGAGTGGTTGGCCTGGAAGAAAGTAAAGTGTATTTTGGTAATTGAAAAAGAGATCACCTCCACTCAATCAAAGTCTGGATATATGATGAGCTTCCACGACGGGTTGTGACTCTCGCGTATACGATCCGGTCGAAGTTGTAAAGAAGAGTGATTGAAAAATTAAGCTCGCATACTTGGCGCATTTCAGTTTCATCATCATCATCATCATCATCATCATCATCATCATCATCATCATCATCATCATCATCATCATCGACATCACCATGTTCAATGACAATAACACCTCCAGAAAAATCAGCAGCCGTGATGTCGATGGAAACATACAAGTACCAAATAGTGGAGTCAACTGCTACTGCTTATGCCATTGGAAGACTTCAGCAAAAGCAGACATTTGACTGTAAACTTTTGCCGATTATAATGTCTTGAGGCTATAATGCCTTTGTCTGGTTTCCCTGATTACTTACAACCGATTTCACTAAGAATTTGTATCCTGCTACGTATGAAGGAGACGATCAACTGCCTTAGGTGATGTGAGAATGAGCGGACGAATTCCCAGCTGCAACGCCAGCCTCACCACTCCTAGTGCAGTAGACGAACAAGACCAGAGCTCTTGAGAAGAGCTTTGACTGTCTCAAGCAAAGGTAGTGTACATTGAGAGAAACACCGAATACATATGCTTTAGATGATCTTGAAGGGCGGTAAATTAATTAGCACATACGATCAGCAAATAGGTAAGAAATGCGGTCTTTTGGATATCTACTCTAGCTTGCAATAAAAGGCGTAAAAAATAAAATTTCCGATTTCAGGATTCCACAATTACAGGGGTTCTGGTAACACAACCTTCCCCAGCATCCACTTCATAACCTCTGTATCTCCGAAACTCTTGTTTCTTACTAATATGGTACCAAATGCACACATGCAAATCACGATCAGGATAACCGGTTAGAGGAATTCTTCTGGGCTTGTTATGAAGATCTGGAGGGGCGTAATTATAGAAGATTTCTTCTGACCAGTAGAAATTCCGACCAGCAAACCCACCACGGCTGCGTATTATTGGGTATCAACGAATTGTTGTAGCTAAGCTCAGCTGAAGGTGATACTTATTCTTGGAGGCCCGGAGAGCCCTTTTGAACTTTTTCATTCCGTACTACAGGGTGCTCTAAACAAGAAGAAAAACCTTCAAGGAATGGGTCTGGTTATCCACATGCCTCAATCACTTAGCCGACGTCACGACAAAACAAACGATCAAAACACACTGAAGCAACAATCTGAGCGGGCAACAAGAACGGGATTAAGAAATTTGACCGATGAGTAGCGTCAATGCTGAAATGTGTGAGTGGGAGCAAGAGGATTTGGGCGACGCGGGAAAGAATAGAAATGATGTTTCTAGAACGTAACACACTACTCAAGAGGCTGCGAAAGCTAGATGACTGTACCTACTTCGTAAACCTCAAAAACATAGAAAACAGTCTGGGCTGTCGAAGAGTGTTCAGCGACCATATGAGTAGTGTATGTCTAGACAATGCATTCGTCAGTATTGTATGCTGCTTGATATCCCAACCTGTAATGGTTCACTTGGGTACATGGATCTCAAACGCTTCATCACCCATTGATTAACCCACGATACATTCAAACCTGGCTAAGATAAACCTAATTTTGTGACTAGAAACTCACTATCTTGTTTAAAACACTTGTATCCCTACACCACAAGACGGCTTAAAGACTGCTCCCAGCTATCATGAGTTCGAACGTCATGACGAATAATCACTACCCAGGCACTGGTCACAAAACCTAAAGTAGTCGAATATATATTTTGGTGTTGTTTAAACAGTGCATCATTCCACACATCCAAAGGAAAAGAAAGGGTGTGCGTCTTCTTTTTCATATTTCACCCGACAGGCTAAAAGCACTGGGATATTTTATTAAACCTCAATCTGAGTTTTAGTTCACTCACTGTCTTAGGTAAGTGCACTGTTAATTGGTATAAGAATTATTAGAAATGTGGGGTATTCTTTGGTTCGTGAGCCGCAAACAGACCAGTCTTTCAAAATGAATTTGTTCACCGGGATAGGAGGTTGCTCCTATTCAAGGTCACCGATCAGTAACGGAACCCTCAACATCGGGATCTTCCATTGATGGCATTAGAGATAACTGGCTAAGATGAACTTCAAAATTGACCTTAAGCAAGTAGTTCGCTGTCCGAAATGAAGCCAGGCGTCCAATCAAAACGAAACGTTGTGTGTTCATCTGAGTGTACCTGAAAAGAAAATGAAACACACTGTGAAAAATCAATGCGAAGAGGCAAGCAGTGAATAATGCCGCGTCGTTCACTCCGCAGTTGGTACGTCAAGGCATACAGGTTCTCTTGACAGAGGCTGTCTGTTTCGACATTGGTAAACTAGCACCTTTCAATAGTTTTCAAATTCGATATGAAAAATGGTCGCTCGTAAATACCATTAAAGATTATCGCATCATGAAATAAGTGGCGTCCACTGCAAAAAACGTAAAATGTGCTTCCAATAGCCCGAGAACTGTGCCAATTTTTTCGTAAACCGTTGTTCAAAATTCAGTTCTTGTTCGACACTTTTTGGTCTACGAGTTATTGTGACCAGGTTGCGACAGTTCTGGATTTTCAGAAAGAAGAACTGCAATCCGAAAACGCATGATGAGTCTAAAACGGTTAATTTTTTTCTCACTATAGAAGACAGAATGCATTGTAGCAACGTTCACAACCATGAAAGTTACTCTTGAAAGTTACTCGACCATACTCAAAAATTCGTTTATTTGAGAGAGAAGTTCTAGTGATTCAATTCACCCCAAGTAGTGTTCTGCATCGCCGCAAAGTTCTATGGGACTTTCCCCTACTTCACTCCTTGGGGCTGTACTCTTTTATCGGGGATTGTACTCTGAATGTCTCACATATTAGGCGTCAATGTTAGCCATACTCCACCCTCGTACACTGAATGTATCTGTATTTTTACGTTAAGATTCACTTCTGGACTCACCAGAAGGAGTGCGTCAGGATAGAAGGACGACTTTTCAAGCGAGAGTGATGTAAGCCGGCATTCTACAAGTCCTGCAACCATTCAAAACTAATTTCCCGAGTGTTGATTTAATTTAGCGGGACAAAGTGAGGAGTTAGCAAGCAAGAAAACCAAAAGCACTTGCTTGCGTGGACTGGACGTGAACCCAGTAGCAGTATGCCTGGCGATTTCATCCATTCTAGTTAAACCTCTAACGCTAAACTAACTATACTGGTTTCCGTCCGATCGTACACAGCACCGATATGCAACCGTCATTACCTAGGACGTGAAAAGACATGTCTTTACGGAGATTCAGTTCAGATTCAGCTTAAAAATAATAAACAACACGACAATGTGAAATGGAGTCGTTTCACCTAAAAAAGGAGTGAACGGATCATTTCACACTTTTGTTGCAAAATAATTTATTGCTTTTGTTATTTTTTGCGTTTATTCCTCATCGATTCGCTGATCACGTGGTTTGAATAAAGAACTGGAAAAAGGTCATGTGGTCGCCTGAACAACCCTGGTCTTAAGGTTTCGGGTGGAAAGGGGCGCATATCGAAAAAAGAAAGCGAAATGTGATCCAGCTACTGAGCACTGGGTTCCGGTTGAGTAAAATACCAGTAGTGTACTTTTATAAACTTTTGAAAAACTATTAGTAAAGCAATGTACTTACAGTAACTGTTATGATCAATAAACATGCTACAAGTTCCGGGTGCCGTGGGCAAACTTTTCTGGGATGCCACAATACCGGGAAGAGAATGTCCTGTCGAAAATTCGTATTATGACACCTTATTCTACTGCGCTGTGTTTTAACTTTGAACGCTTCATGTTGTAAACCATGTGGTGCTCAATCTGTTCATCTAGACCCTACCCGAGTAATGGTCCGAACTCCTAACGCTGCAAGTTTATCCGCGTGCTCAACGCAACCATATAGTTAATTTTGGGCCAAACTTTTAACAAGTATAGTGTAAGAGCCTGGGAAAGTGGATGTTAAAGCAACTGTCAAGTGCATACCGCTTAATCAGTAGGCAAGAGCACTAAGTGGCCGGCAATGCATCGCTTACCAGAGTAAACTCTTTCTCTGTTATATGAAAATGAATATTTAGTTGTCTGAAAGTAAAATAAATTGTCGTTGTACCTCTACACACGGAGTAAAAAACATTTGCTTGTAAACAAGGTTTCATGTTCCGCCTTGGTTTTCAGTTTGAATGTGCCGTGGAAAGACGATGAACACGTGACCGGAAGTTTGTGTGGTTTCACATCCTGTCCAGTACTCGGGCAGTGGTCACGGTGAACTCGTCATTCTCGTCCAACAGGCGTTTGATTGCCGTCAGCCTCCTGCAAACAAATTCCTCTAACGTATGCGTTTTTCTTGCTTCTCAAGATCTTCCAACCCTAGGCCCACCAAGGCGCGTAAGATAGGTTTCCCCCTCCCGTCTTTAAAAACCTTCTTTATATAGCAACTATTTTCTGAAGCCACGACTTCGGTGCGCGTCCTTATATTTGCACTGCGGTGGGAGCCGTTAAACTGACCCTCCAGATTAATACTGCTTTACTTGAAGTTCACTTCTAGCTATAGATGCCGTCAATATTCGACTGCGTATCAGATTGATCAGACGACATTTGTGAAGATGGCCTGACACAATGTCTTGAACGGAGGTTAACTGAAAGTTTCTTTTGAGGAATATATCCGCGAGTAGGAGCATCGTGAATTACTGCAAAGTGCTTTGGAATTGGGCGGATTGTACAGGTCCACGTAGCGCATATGAAAGTGCACCCTAAGGTGGATCTAAAAAACCTATCTCTTGACCAAGGGATGACCACTCTGCGTGTTGAGCTACCGAGAACAGTTATGCCATTGAAACTCAACACGCGATTCGAAGCACTTCCACCTAGGGCGGCTACAGCTGTCTGTCAGCACAATTGGAGACTTTTGTGTGGCTTCCACAACGCGTCAGTTGTTAAGGTCACTCAGTTACTCAAGGGGATTTAGTGTAGGCTGTCAGATAGCAGAATGTTAGTTGGGAAATTTTGAAAAGAGAGCTTGAAGTGCAGATATCGCAAGCGAACAAAAAAGCTTGACGTTCAGCCTAATGAAACCTGTAATAAATTTAGCAAACTAGTGGGAAAACTTTCAGTATCGTCGTCCAAAGACGGATGATACACCCAGGTATGAACGCTGGCTATCTACAGATCTAAGCAAGTGGATATTCAATGGCTGTTGGTCGTTGCGAGATTTCTAGAATTCATATCCACGTCATTTTCGTTTGAACAGTCATCCTTCTGTCCTAATGCAATGATTCTCATGGGTCCACACCAAAGGTGGTTCGGGTTTCACTCATATTACAGTTCATAGGCAGTGCATATGCTTTGTCGTGTCGGGATAAGTAGTCCGGATATTCCACATGCTACAGCGGCGTGTTACCGGCCAAATGTGAATTTTCACGTCCAAACAGGTGAACGTGTTCGTTCTTGTGTGATGTTGCTGCTTTGCCCGACGCCATTTCGAATGGCTTGTGAACCTGTCAAATGGCGGTTCCGGCACAGTGCTTCAACAGAGCTATTCAGAGAGATTGGGAAATTCGAATAATTTAAATATAGCTAACTGCATTATTCCGTGTTGCTAACGCATTAGATGAATCGGAGTCCAGCCATCCTACAGTCACTGCTCAATACCACGTTGTATTGATCCAAGCTCTGGGCTGCCCGCCATTCTGAACTGATTCAAACGACATTAGCTCGTAAAAATCAAATGTGCTAGTACGCTTGTCTAGTCCACGAAATGTAGCTATCCTCATTTTTCAGCATGAACAGTCCGCTCAAGCATTTTCCAACATCGCGGATCACGTGTGGAACATTAGCCACAGACACCAGAGCAAAGTGAAGTAAACTTTTCCGTTGACACCGCCTTTCTGCGCCACGTTGCGTCGATTCAGTTTTTCTCGATCTTGTCAAACTTCTTCGCGGAAGGTCCAATTTTTTGGGACCTCAAGTCCATTTAAAATGTCACGCTTTTTCTAGGGACTGTCAGATCAAACAAAAAATGCTTCCCTTTTAAGAGTGTCCTTTCCTTCAAAGGAGCATGAAAGCTATGTTTGTGAACTTGAGAGTAGCAACCATCTCAAAACCTTGTATAAACTAAATTCCATCCGGAAACCATGTTTCGATAATTCAGTTTATAGTCAGCATATTGGAAATTTCATATACCCAATACAAGGACCGAATTTATCTGTATGCGCCCATTTATACAAAACATAGTTAGAATCTTGTTTGTATTTTCCTAATCCGGCTTACGATGGCTCCATTCGTGATGAATTGTCTGCTATCATCATCCGTCTAGACATGTCCACCCCTCAAGTCCACAAAACCTTTCACAATGATACTCGAGACGGGGACAAGTTAGTCTACACATACAAAAGTAGCAAGTGCTTTTCTAGGACAGTTGGACTTGCTTGGCCGTGGCGTTCACGTTTGAGCATAATGAACCTAGCTAAATGTTCCTCTGGCGATATATTGCCTATTTTTCCGATGTTTTTTATTGGCTATTGAACAGGAGAACCGTAATCGTGCGTTGTGACGACAAGTTATTGTTCCGCGTGAGAATGGGACGAAACAAACAATTATATATAATGTCTATCTGAGGTCGATTATAGTTGGGTTAACTGAAAAACCCTTCGTGATAAACATGTTAACTAATTCTTGAGTTCAAATTTCTTCCGACTTAAGAGGTTTGGACTTGCTTGGATTAGCTGGTTACGTGGATTGACGTTTCGATTAGAATGTGGCATCTATTTGGTGATACCCGCTGAATTGTAGGGTTTTGATACACAATTACGAACGATATCAGACTAAAATATATTTTTGTCTTATTTAATTGTAGCCATTTGTGGATGGGGCTAGGAATACTAGCGAATAAAAACAACCCTTAAGCTGAGCATTGTTGATCGAATCTAAGCACTTTTCTGCAACTTAAACTCTGACAGGACTAATCAGAAAATTATGTAATCACGAGATTTTCAGCTCATTTTTCACTGTCTCCCTGATCATGTCGTCATCGCTGCTCTCGACTAGGTCGGTTCGGTTCCAGCCGATGAGGTTACACACGCAGAATCACTCCCGTTCGAACAGTCCTCGCCCTGTTCTGGCGAAATTATTCCGTCAGTCTACACCAAATAAGCATTGGACACGTGTTCTGCTCTAACTAGAACTCGCCTGGCATTTCCTTGGTCGTGCAGAAATTTGAACTCCGGTTGTCTCATATGCGAGGCGAGACTAGCGTAACCAACTAAAAGTAAGTAAAAGTTGTCAGCCTGTTTCAAACCCCCGTGATACTGGAAAGTCCTGACAGGCGATCATACGAACGATGTGACCAAGGCAGTTACTGAGTCGCTGTTCAAAACGTCCGGACAATAGACGCATCGCACAAGGGCAAACACCTTCGCCTGTTCAGAGGTGAAAATTCAGATGCGTGCAACGTGCGCTGGTGGTGGTGGTAACACGCCCCTCTAGCATGTGAGATATCCGAAGCACAAACCCTGACACGACCAACCAAATGCACTGCTAATGAAACGTAGTATGAGCGAAATCCGAATGCAGTGTTTCCCACCCTGGGTGTGGACTCACGAGAATAATTGTATCAGGACAGAAGGGTGACTGTTCAAACGAGGAGGACGTGGATACGACAACTTAGTTGGTGCTGTGGAGTGTGACACGACACCACTCTTAATAGAAGCTCCCCGAGGGAGATCACGCACGAGTACTGTGGAAAAATGTGCCCACTTAAGCACCAGTTAATGTGAGATCCTAATGATATACAGCATAGGATATCTGGAATGGGTAAGTCCCAGCTTCACTGTATTCGGATGACCACCAGTAAGATCCAAATCAGAAAAAATTTGGGATCAGAGATCCCTGGGTGGATTTCGAATGTGGAAGTTAGCAGCTCAGCGACAGTTATAAAGTGATCATCCTTTTTTCTAGTCATCTAAATGCAATCGTGCAAACTTTGTGGAGGATTGCCGTTTGTAAAAAAAGTCTTGTTATATATATTAGCTTGCTATAGTATACACTAAAACGATCCTACCGATTGGATGCGGCTTACCGACAAGACCTTTAAACATGAAAGGAAATTGGACATTGTCCGCAAAACCACACCCTTAAGGACTAGGACCAATGGGTTCAATGCAGCTAGCATCAATAGTACTCTGTGGGGTGACTCGAATTTTTGTGTTCAGTCCTTGTTCCACTGCACTCCTTTTCAGGCTTCCACCATACCCTAAGGGGTACCTGTCGAAGAACACGATGGCTGACAGTTTTTCAGAACTCTGTATTATTCAAAGCATTTATGGACTCCAGTTTGTCTTTTTGCATAGAGAAAATATAAGTTGCTGAGCCACTCATCTGTGTGAGCGTGAGCACGAGTCCAGTATTCCACTTTATGTTCAAAACTCTACTTGGCTAGCTAAGACTCTTCGTAAGAATGTTTACCGGGATCCTCAATGAGGAGTAAATTTCCGGCATCGGTGATAGGGCTTTCTCCGCGCTACCCTCATTCCCACTTTCTGGCATTGTGATGTTGTTTGTCAGTTCACTCAGAGGCCAGACAATGCTTCTTCCATCCTTTCATAGATAGAATGGTATCGCCTTCAAACGTTATTTTTTCTTGTCGTCAGCAATGAGATCGACTGAAAGACGTCACTTTGATATCAATCCACAGTGCATGGGTACCATAAAATTTAGCAATATCCTTTAGAATACCTGAGCATAACCGTTGAGTCTTCATTTCTGGAAGCTTATTAGCCCGTTCCTTTACCTGTTAACTGGGAATCCTCGCATTGGGCACCGTTCCCAGTGACCACTTTAGGAGGGCTCTAACTGAAGTAGCGCCGTCTGGTACAGCATTTTTGATGTGAAACTCCAATGCTTCTTCCGTCCTTTCATAGATAGAAAGGTACCGCTGTCAGACGTTGTTTTTTTCTTGTCGTCAGCAATGGGTTCAGATGAAAGACGTCACCTTGATATCAACCCTTAGTGCACGGGTACCAGTTACTTCCCTATTCATAAAATTTAACAATATCCATTGGAACACTCGAGCATAATCCTTGAGCCTTCATTTCTGGAAGCTGATTAGCCCGCTGCTCCACCTGTTCACTGGGAATCCTGGCATTGGATATCGCTCCCAGTGATCACTTTAAGAAAGTGCTGACTGATGTAGCACCATCTGGTAAGACAATTATGATGTGGAACTCCAAACAAGCCAGGCGCTGTCTTAAGCGTCACTCCTTATGCTCCGTAGCAACCTGAACACATGACCACGAAACTGCAAGAATCTCGTTTTAGAGCGCTTTGACAAACCTTCGGTGGATTTATTTCTGGATACAGTTTCGCTTCTCAAACAAGTATTTCCTCAACCCAAGTAAATAAGTTAGCAGGATGATCGAAATTTAAAGCAGAAGGAGAACCCGTCTGTGAGACTTCTCTCAACTAACCGACATAATCCCCGTTGAAAGTTAGTCAGATTATATTATTTTTTGGTTATTATGGATGACTAACACTTATGTTAGATGGTTTAGGTAGGACTTATCACCCTTTTAGACCGAGCTTTCAGGAATTTGCACTTAAATGCAATATTCTTCTTGGGTGTTTGTTTCGGAATTTGTTGATCTGTGCGTATTGGGGCATGCTAGGACAACTGGGTTGTGGATCCTACCAACCTTCGGCCATCCATTTTAGACCCATACCATCTTGTCTGATAATCGCTCGCCTTCATTTGCTTTCTCGCCTGACCTAAAACCTACCGTTACATGTCTGCCACTTCTATGCCCTTTATTCTATTTGCCCTGAAATGATTGGTGATTTCCACAGCCTTGGTTACCAGTCGCTGTGGTGTGAATATTAGCCCCCATCTCAACGTCTCCATATTTTCCAGATCTATCATGTGTCATGTTTAGTGCATGCTCTGCCATTATCGAGTATACATCTGCATTTCCTGACAGTCTCTTCATGTCACACTTTTGTCCACCGATCCTGATGTTGATGGTAACGCTCTGTGAATGTTTGGCTTTTGCTTGCCGTCGTAGCATTTTATTTAGTATGGAGAGCACCAAAAGGCGATCCCTCACCTGCACCAGTACTGAGCATAAAGTTTCCCATATGATGCGGCCTTATGTGAGTCCATATGTCAACATGCCTTCAGTGTAATGCCAAATAGCCCTCGATGGACACTCAGTTCTGCTTAAAGCTTTCCGTTAAAAGTCTTTCAAAACACATTAACCAAAACCGGGGTCCTGAAAGGTCTCATCGCAAGACCCTGTTCTCGGGAGTAGATAGCTGAAAAGAACAGTGAGTGAGGTTTGAAAATGTGGAAACCAAGCCTTTTCTATAGAGGAGAATGTTCGCTCGGTTGTTGTAGGGCTGGCGATACATGACTGGTTGACCATCAAAAACTTGATGAAAATTCACTGATCTAATACACATTTAATTGGGTATTGCACGTGAACAAAATACTAACTGACAGCGTGTTGTCCAAGGGTGGACAATCAGAATTCATATCCCCTTGTCCACCTGTCAATCCAACAGATACAAAAAGGAAACCGGATTTCTGTCCAACACGAAGGGATCCACTTAGTTCCCCCCCCCCCCAGGCTGATTTAATTCTGGTTTGGACATTTTCCGTTTCAAAAATATATTTTTATAAATCAAAGTGGAAGAGAAAAGTACTGATTCGAAAAATATATGCCTCATGGTTTCCAATTGTTTCATTGAGAATAAATTTCATTCGCCAGGTCAAGCCGGACGGATTCGTTCATCACAGAGGTTTTCCAATAATAACAGATAATATCCGAGGTGAGATCAAAGATATAAGAGTTTACATGTTGTGCTTCGCTAGTTCATAATGAATATTTTGGCAACTACATGTGGCCACAAAGAATGATTGGTAATTTTGCTTCCAACTATACAGTGTTCGAACGTATTGAACTTTCAAATATAAACTTTATTCTGAAGTGCGTTCGGAAAGTGATGCACGATAAGTCATGGTGCATACTTGATGGAACCTTAACGCGAGTTGAACCACGAACCTACTGAATGCGATTTGAAGGGCGTAAATTTCAGCCACGTACTTCAAATCGGCATAATTAAAATGTGCTTGGACAAGAAGTAGTGTCACTTCCCATCGGTCACGCAGTGGACGTCACCAGTACGGTCTGCCCAATCTAACCATTTATTTGTGCAGACAATTTAGCATCGTATTGTGGTACAGTATAGTACGGCATATATTCAAACCTCAATTTTCCAGCATCAGCATACACTCGCCCGTGGCCTCAGGGTTTTTCAGGGAATATTGGACGAGATTTCTTTGGATCAGTCCATTTTTACAAGAGCCAGGTATTAATCGATTCTCTTATCGGAAAAGGCTTGCCTCCGGCAGTAACAGATGACTAGGATTGACCGAAAATTCACTGGGCCCTGTCAATCACAGATTCCAACAAAATACCGGAAGGAAACTGAGTGAGTTGAGGAGTTCCTTGTTCAGACCACTTTTAGTGCATGATCACCACGAAGACGAAGAATTCTTCACCAACGAGAACGAAACTTGTTTGAATGAAAAGTGAACGCCCCACTCGGAACACCCAGTTCCACTCAAGCAGCCAAAAATAAGATGTAGGAAGAAAGTCACAAGTACTTGCTACAGTAGCTGACAGTTCAAACAAAATTTTAAAGAATGAATGATCAAGGTCTCTAAAATTAGGCTTGACTTTGTAACTTTGTAACAATGGGAACTCATATTAAAACCACACAGGGATTTTTTGTTCTTATCCCTGAAACACGTGTGCAGAGGTTAATAGGACTGGAGCCATCGAATTCAGTCCAAAGAATGACCTAACCAAAAAACAGAATAAATTGACGGATCAGTTTTCACCCGATGCCCTTTGCCCCTTGGTAAGGGTTGAATAAGTTTATCCGGTTTGCTTAGACTACCTTAGCTCGTCACCAAATTTTCTAACTAGGCAGCCTACCCCCCAAAAACGGACACAATTTAACCGGTAATTAGTTCATCAAAAGAGGAAATAAAACAGTGGGGCTCTATTGCACTGCTAAGCACAAAATTCATGGGCGGTACCGCGCCCTGACAATCATTTGTCGTTGAAACTGCGCAACGGATGCTTTCGGAGGACAACCGCAATGTATTATAAAAGGATGTTTATCAGAAGTGGAAATCTAATGCTGTTTACAAACACCTGAGCCACTGGGGGCACATTTGAAGAGTTACCTTTCTTATCAGATTAATTGTGGGCGGCGCCCTGTAAAGCAAAGCTGTTTGTCACTAAATTCCCGTTGATCTCATGTGAATTTCTCTGTGATTCACTGGCACGCTCAACTGTTTGGTGCTGCAAGTCCCCGGTAGAAAAAAACGTAGTGGGGGAAACAGTTTTCCATAGTCAAATAACCCTTTTCTTCGGGCGCTATGTTGATATAATTCCGTATACTCAGTAGCAATCAACAAAGTTTTATTGAGCCTACTTGCTGTTACCAAACACACTGCAAACAAGGCGAATTTGTTGTAATCAGGAAGTTGAGCTTGCCTATTCAAAACATTTTTTGCTTTTTTTGTAAAAATCCTCTTGTGTAATCACATTATCTTCACTACTAGGCAGCTTGGCTAACTGCTGGAGGGGGTTGTTGATAAATTTCCCGGCCTGCATCACAATGGTTCAGTGAATTACCATGTACCGATTCAAAGTACGTTGGTTGACCGCATGTAACGAGAATTATTTCGTACGACCCGGTCGCCAACCGCTGTGGAATCTAACTTCACATCTTAACTCTGCTTAGCCCTCGAGCGGAACTGTAACAGTGTCAGTGTTTTGTACCTAAGCAGAAGAATGTCCATAGTAACTCATAGATTTCAACCGATCTCTCTCGAAGGAACATGATTCCACTCATCCCATGGTGCATTATTGATCTAGGACTTACCGGGTGAAGCTGTTGAGCTGTGCCCCGGATGGACAAATCTTTTGTTCTAAACTGACTAGCTATAAGAATATTCAGCTGTTCTTTGAGACATTCTTCGGACATTGTTGTGTCGGACATTGTCTACCCTAATCGCCAAGGAAATGCACATATGCTGAATATCCTTGTTATGTGCAACCAAGGACTTTGCACGTTTTTGTAGGGATCTGAAGGTAAAAGTGATAGTTTAAATTGATCTGCTACTTTGCTGATGGCATTTGGCGACATTGTAACTTCAGTCTAAATGCTTTACTTAACTTGTGCGTTACCTTAAATAATGAAACCCTAAACTTGGTGAAGTGTTCGCAATGACTTCCATCATTCGCTCCAGACGAGGCTGATATTTGACTCAGCTTTGTACCGTCCGGTTGAAGGATTCCATTTGAGATCAACTATGATTCGAAGCAAAATATGTCCACAGAATCTGTCAGGCATGATCCCGGTCGTGGCATGAGCTGAAATCAGATGTCTAGATCCTTTGACTAACTTGCACCACACTGAATGGGAAGAGATCAAGCATCTTTATTAAACACTTGTCATCTTGAACGTTGTCTCCCGGTGGAACTCGTACTGCAAGGTAAGTAACTAGCAACTTTCATAACAGACAAAATCATAAAGTAGATGAAAAATCTTCGACAGCCCATGATTGGTTTCACCCTTCTTGGGACTCACTAGGTAGGCACAGATACCAGGCTTCCTTGTACTACGTGAACCCAAATTGCACGAAATTTGACAAATACACTCATTTGCATAACTACCGAGTTATTTTCTATGGCAGGTTAATAGTTTGTGCATTCAGCTTGTTTCGGCAACAGCTGGAACATCTGCAGACGTGATGATGCAAGTGTTCAGACTTTGCGTTATAACTTATTGACTCGTTACCTAACTGTGGTATAACCCTAAATGGTGAACTGCATTTAGATCACATGATGACGGATCACGGAGTTGATCGGAACGGCTGAGAGAAGCAAACGGCGGGCGCAGCGTGGTAGGTTCTAATACAGTCATGTAGAAGCACAGATTACAACACAGTGTAATAACAGTCGTTTTAGTTATGATAACCTTTCGGTGCATAGCTCCCATGCCACCCAATGGAAACAAGAGGGATGAGATTATGCCAGGTTCCCCAGGCCTAGACAGGATCAGTCAAGATGACGAGATTGGGTTCAATCTCCGGACCTCCCGGAGTACCAAGTTACCTCGGGAGTAAAAAGCACAGATTTGTGTGACATGATTTTGGAGGTCCCTCAGTGAAATGTTCACATGAAGGAAAAATCCTGATGTATAATTGAGTACTCTTCTCTTCTATCTGCTCTCCGGTCGTGTGTAGCCCATGTACACTACTTAGTGAATAACCTATAAGCCTTGTGCCATGACGCCCAACCAACGCTGTCGCCTAATTTGACTTCAACTCTTCAGTGCATGCTTTCTTTCCCTTGCAAATAATAAGTGAACAGACAACCACCGTTTTTGTTTGGCATCTACCCAGAACATATGGAATATGAATCCCGGTAAAGTATCATGTGTATCATGAATTCGTTTTCACAATCTACAACGTAAAACACGGCCGGGCTGCTTGTTAAATGCTTCAATTCAACTTGTATCAAAACAGATAGTTTCCCGTATGACTCTAGGTGGCGATAAAATCGACGAAAAACATCCTTGTAATAAAGAGGTCTCTTTGAATAGACGTAATACACTACTCATAAGGTTGCTAACAATTCTTCGGCAGCCCACGACCGGTTTTGCCCTTCTTGTGGCTCATCAGGTAGGCGCAGTCCCCGAGTTCCCGTCAACCTTATGATATACTTGAAACCAAAGTGCGAGTGAGTATATTACCCCCATACACATATCGCGATATCTCGAACATCGTCCAAAGTGAAACATGAAGCAGCCTGGTGCAGCACACCCAGTTTCTTAAAAACACCATAAACGAGAGATTCAGCTGGGTTCTAGGTGAGTTTCCTGCAAAACCAAATTCGTTTGCAAATGAGTGTATTTCGATAAAGTCTCTTTGAAACCCAGTAATTACTAATCGCGGGAAAAAAAAATTCCACAGGATACTCTCAATATTTCAACTAGGTGAGCGCCATCATAAGAATGAGGCTGCTTTCGCTGTAGCAACTAAAACGGGTCATTCTGTATGATATTCGTAAATTCCAAGTCAGGCGTCATTCGCGTTTGAATTTCGAGAGCCTTGTGGGTGAAGAGTATCGGCGTCACTTTTAAAAACCAAACTGAGTACCGGAACGGCATCTTTTGATATGTGAGTGGAAACTTGCCAACTGACGATCTGAGTTGGTCACATGACGAAGCGATCACTTTCTCAACTCACGCGACCCGTTACACTTATATCACTTTTCAAAATCTCTGGACTACAATGAAGTGGAACACAGGTTCGCTCGGTTATCTACGTTGTGTCTGTGTGTGTATTCCCAGATGTTAGATTGCTTCACAGTGGTGCGTGAAAACTAAACTAATTCTGCTAGTTTTCAGCATGCTTGTTATCCCTATGCCTTGAATACACGTCCTCTGATTCACATTTTCTAACCAATTCTTGGAAAATCCATCTCGAATGATAAAAACGAACCACTTGTGAAAATTACCGGTCCCTGATGTGAGAAAGAGGAAATTCATTTTCCGTTTGGTGAGCAACCACGAGGAAAATAAATCGACGCTAACCGGAACGAGTTCTGACAGCATCGTTTACGGTGGTCATGTGAACAACCATGTGAATTTTGGCGTTTGATCGGTAGAAGTTTCGATCTAGTGACCTCTATGGGAAACAACTCGCTGAACAGCTTTTTTTATTTCGCTTTGAATCTAGGTTGCTTTAGACCCTTGTTTTCAAACGAAATTCTCTCCTTTGTAAGAAAAATCATATTATTGTGGACAGCATCTGTTAAAATGCATCCTGATATATACAATGCATAACTTTAGGTTTCTAATAATCCGGTGTAACGAGAAAGCCCATGAAGACAATATACTTACAGGTATCCGAACTCTGTTCTTCGCCAAACGATGTCACTTTGTCCGTACAAGAACAAACTTCAGGTACAGTACCGTAGAACAATAACCATAGAGACCAGTTAAAAAGAACGATACATATCTGCTTGTATTTTGTTGATAAAGTGTCCATTTTACTTAGAATGAACAATTCTCGCTTATAACCACAGAAATTCAGACTTCCCAGCCGTTGTGTGTTCATAGCTGACAAGCTCATCAACAACCCATACTTACATAACTTCTTCCTCAACAGTATATTAGTTTGAGCTTCTGTTGTCACACTGTAAATGGACAACAGCCTACCCTGTAAGCCCGCCATGAAGAGGGGTAACGAATAACTCGTTTGCTCTCATAGGCCATAAATCAACCGCTTCAGTCATAGACTACAAACAATCAATCATCAAGGTGGACGCCAGCCTAATCAACACTGACATCCACAGAGAGTCATAGAGTGAAAAATGTTGAGTTTCTGCAGCGTCCACATATATCCCATCGAACCAGACTATCCATTCATTTTCCTCAAGAAAACTAAGGAACATAAACGCTGAAAGCCCTTAGGTGGCACGTGACCGGTTTTGTTTTTCTTGGAGTTCATCAAGTAGTCACAGTCCACGAGTTCCTGTCATCTTTACGTATTTTCAGAACCCAAACTGCACAAAATATGCGAAGTAACCTCATCTGCACAACACTACGGTTTCCACGGGAGACTAAACTGAATTACAGCTGAATCTCTCGTTTATCATATTTTTCAACTGAATATGCTGCATAAAGGCCGCCTCATGTTTCGGTTGGCACAATATTCGAGACGCCGCAGGATGTGTCCTGGACGAAACTGCTTGCAAGGTTTCTGGAAACTCTTCGACAGCCTATGATCGTTTTCAGCTTTCTTCCGGTTCATAGTTGACCTCACTCACCGAGATTCCTCTTAAAACAAGGTTTTTAGGCGGACAGTGTTGTTTGTAGATAAATAAATAAATATAAACCCATGACCAAAGTTGTGCTTTTTGAAACAGATCTTCCCAAAAATGGTTTTCCATGAGGCACTGATCCTTCCCGAGTTTCCCCTATGACCGTAGAAGTTACTCCACTGGTTAGGATTTTATCTGGGGATTTCATTTTGTAATTTGCCGCGTAAAAACGGGTTGGCTGAGACTAGGCAATCCAAAAGCATTCCGTAGTCTTTTATGCTTAAACAGGCATCGAATTACTTAGTATCAGCCGTTTCAACCGTGAAAACCTTGAGACTACTTTGGTCAAACAGTCTCCACCAACAAGTCGTTTCTCAAATATTTCAGATACTTTGCGACCATGTTTGTCGGTAGAGACAGAACAAAAGCTAAATACCTACAAAATTTTGTGTTTGGCTCTAAAAGAGGAGCACTTACACGACTTTCAAATGACTTGATTTTGCTCACCACGAACTGAAATTTATACAGGAAAAACGAAGTTGCCTCTCACTAAACAATGTCAACCCTACCCTAGTTTTGTGAGTGTACTCTGTCACAGACTTGAGAACCCCTACGTAATTTGACTGAGCACTACTACCTTTGTCTTTTCTGACAGAGGTCTTAGGGCCACATTAGTGTAGTCTCTCCAGATGGAAGTACTTTTAATCCAGCTACACTGAATATATTAGTGTTTTTACCCCCCACTTGATGAGGCATAGATGGATCATTTGGTCAATATCTGGTCTTTCTATCCGTGGAGCTGTTAGGTAAATTTCAAAACGGCGGTTTTTAAGCAGTTATCTCTTCTTTACTGGGTATTCATTCTCAAATGAAGCTAAGCTTCTGCGCACGTGATTGCCTCAGCTTGTTGAAATTGGTATCTTACGGATTACAATACTAGGTATTGCCCCTAAATGCGACTATTCACTTTCGCCCATACTGTTCTACAAATCGGACTAAGTTTGCAAGTCTATGAGGCTGAAATGGCGCGCAATGAGAGTTTATATTTTTTTGTTTTTCATCTTTCTTTTGTGTTATTATCACACTTATCTCCGACTTATTCATCGATTGCTATTGTGCCGACGATATGGTTATTCATGCAACACGTCTGAGTTTGAATCCACGGGCCACACTCAAAATACACACCAATTCGGGTGCTCCATATCCAAAAGTATCAAGATCTAGGATTCCCCTCGTACAGTTAAGACTATATAACCACCTGCTTGGCAGCTTTCTTTCACTTAGTGCTAACGAGGTCTGTATTCCAAGATCCTCCACAGAGAAACGCTTGGAAGAAGTATCCCAAGTAACCTCGAATACCTTTCTCATGCTATGCATAGTTTTAGAAAAATACAAAAACTCTCACACTCATGTTACGGATGTTAACAACTCTATCGCCCCCTACTTAGCTCAATACGTATTTAAAAGTACATTTTGACAGACATCCTAAGGCTACGGTTTCCAAGTTGATACCCAATATGTACTTCCTTCACTGTTCTTTCATTTGCTCTTCTAATTCAATCGTGATTTTCTTCTCCGGAGATTCACCACCAATCCCCTTTTGACTTTACGAAGCTTTTGACTACAGTAAGAAAGTAAGGGGGAAACAGGTATTTTTCTTGCTCTTGCAAGGGAACCCCCTAATTCTGGCATGTTGAACGTAGGTTTCACTCAGTGAAAAGAGAACTAATATTGTTTGGTGAAATGCCCGAAGTCCTTATTCTCAAAATCGATTCATCGCATTCTCCCACCTTACGCACAAGAACAAGAGAGGTTGAGCTCACCATTCCCCACTATTTCTACATCATCCGCAAGCTACTCATGAGTAGCCCAAAATGAACAAAATAGTCACATTCTCCTTTTGCTGTTGTCATCTTCGTAAGCAACTTCGAATCAAACTATGCAAGTTAAAATATGTACAACCATTCTATTAGTACTTGAGTTTACATATTCAATTTGGCGACATAACAATTATCCCAAGTGTTCAGTACTCGCTGTGACCTGGAGTGATGGTGTGCAGTATGGGCTAAAGGGAAACACCGCAAACGAGAGATTCACCTGGGTTCCAGCTGGGTCTCTCGAAAAACCAAATGAGTCTACAAATGAGTGTGTTTCGCCACTTACGTGCAATTTGGTTTCAAGTAGAACATCAGGTTGACGGAAACTCGGGGACTGCGTCTACCTGATGAGTCACAAGAAGGGCGATACCGTTCGTGGGCTGTCGAGGAGTTTCCAGCAACCTTATGAGTAGCGCATTACAAATATACATGTATCGCGATATCTCGAATGTTGTGGCAACTGAAACATGAGGCGGATCGGTGAAGTACAATCAGTTGCCCGGAAACATTACAAACAAGAGATTCTGCCTGGTTCTATGTGATAAAATTAACTTCAACGATTGCGCTAAGGTCTATATAGGACAAACTGTCAGGGAATTGCACGCCAGAATTGGTGAGCATAAAAGAAGGATTAACCAACCGCCAAGAAATGCAGAAGAGTACTAAACGCTGATCAAAGACTCAGCGATGGATGTACATACATTAGACGCGGTTCATAGAATAAATCTGGGGAATGTGGAAGTTATAAGTCGGGGACTGCGATTCACACCACAGCGGCTGATAGCCGAGGCGGTGAAAATTACTAAGCATCACAGTGTGAATAGAATCGAGGGTGTAGAGCCAGTGAGCGTATGGAAAGCGGTCTTAGATAAGCCAAGTTGACACGTGACGGTGTGGTTGTCAATCCACATAGAATCATCAGAAAAACTGTGGGGTCGGGGAGGGAAACCCCAACCGACCAAAGGTCACAGCTTCCCTCTTATACAACTATCTTAGCACTAGTTCACCCACACAGACTGACAGAAGGTTCAATCGAAGTTCAAGAGGAACCATCAAATGAACCAAACCAGAAGAACTAGACTGAACTAGACTAGGACTAGAATTAGACTAGAACTAGGCTGGACCCAAACAAATGTAGGTTTGCCAACCGACCCAACACTTGTCCAACCACTCCAACACACTAAAATCCCTCGACCGACACCCAACAGGGATTTAGCTTGACTTAGCTGATTGGTTCTCCTTCCGCCTTAAATCTCGACCAACCTCGGAACGTTGTCACATGGCCTGACGAAGCTTTTGTGTCAAAAGCGAAACGTTGCCCAGCAATGAATCTACCGATTGTTACCAAACTTTTGAAAACGATTGTGAATGAGGTATTTAAACTATATCCTAATGTATAGAATGAATTCTATTTGAGTGAACCCTATTTAATATCCGTTCTCCGAATCGACAATTGTTTATAAATTCTGTAATCATTTTTTGAAAAAGCTAATGGGAATTTCAGGAAGTTCAACTACTAAGAGTATAAAACACAGATCGCGGTACATAAAGTTGAGAAGGAGACAACGAGAAAAGACTAAACGCAACAGAACAAATCAACAGAGATGGCGACAGTGGTGGCAAAATATTAGTTGTGAGTATTATGAAGAGATCAAGAAGACGTAACTTTGCGAGATGGTAACAGAAAAAGTCCCAGTAAAAAAGAAGAATATCCAGCATCACACGGCCTCACGAACAACTTTCATTTATGGTCAGATGCAGGGTAAGCAGATGACCTGTTTTGAGTGCATATCGTCGGCCGTTATTAGGATATTCTTGGGTCGATCGGGGGTTCACGGCTGTTCATTACCGCCACCCAAACGAAGTTACAAGACAACCATGTTAACATTGGGGACTCAAAATAGGAAAGAGTTTTTAAAAGGTTTGCTAGAAAGCACTTTAATGTAAGTTAGAATGCCGCCCGAAATAACGGACAGTCAAAAGTTGCCACAACTCCTAAGCACCTCAATGAGGCGAAACTGCCCGATTTCAAAAACAATAATCGATATTTATGTGCAGATAATAAGTAGGCGGTTGTGGCGTTTTGTATCTTTCTTTTGATTCCATCATAACATGACGCATTTTGTCAATTGCATAACCGTTTTTTTGTTTTAATAAGAAAAACTACGAAAACGCGCACTTGTACAATTTCACGCAATGCAAAAGTGGTCACGTGCTTCGACTCGCGCTTACAGTGGCCATTCGCCCGTCTTATCTGCAAACTCTGGTATCAAAACATTTTAGACTATCTTTGGAATCTGTAGGTGAGAACTGTTCACAAGGAGACCCCTGGACAACCATTATTGGACCATCGTTTATTCGCTGACCTGGGACAACGACGAAGTATTTTAGAAAGAGCAATTATTAGTGAGTCTGTTTCACCTGACCCCTTTATTATTGCATACCAAATCTAGCGTTATTATTTCTACTTCTCGCCACACATTCCTGGTAAAGTAGCTTTCTGGGTAGCCAGACCACCACAAATTTGATGAGCCCAAGTCTTTCAAGATATTTTTAATTTTTGACTTCAAGCCGTCGTAATTTTTTCTTTTTCCTGGTCATTATGGATGCAACTTCCGATCCATCAGATTTAGTCGAGAATGCAATTAGAATCTGTTTACCAGAATATAATTTACGCAATCTCAAGGTGTGGTTTCACCAGGTCAAGGTTGTTTTTACTAGACGACGCATCACTTCTCAAGCCACCCGTTTTTCTTATGTCGTCCAGCATCTTCTTTAAGATGTGGCAACGGAAGTAGAAGATCTGTTGTAAGATATCCCCAAGGAAAATCTTTATGACATCCTCCGAGCGGCCGTCATCAGTATGACAGGCAAGTCCAAAAACAAGATACCACAGGATTTATTCACAAACAGTCGAACTTGGTGACAGGTCACCGTCACAACTGCCTCGCCATATGCGCAGTCTCCTGTGCGGCCATAAGCTGGCGGTGGTGATCATGGCACAACTGTGGCTCCATAAACTTCCACACTCCGTATCCTCCGTCACCAGTGCTTTCGTTAACTCCGTCTCCAGTCCCACACCGACTACATCCACAGATTCCGATCCAATACTTTCTGCCATTTCACAACCACAAACTAGATTTGATACATGGACCGGGCGCCTTCAACGGCTGGAGATCAACAAGCATCGACCACGTTCACGATCTCAATCATTGTCTGGTTCCCATCCTTCATGGTGTTGGTATCACCAATCTTTTGGTCCTACAGCACGCAAATACCAACCGCCTTTTTCCTTCAGGCTGCATTCTAACAGTCCTTTAGACACCCCGGCAGTCAGTAACGGCAACGACTCTCTGTGGTCCTCCTCGCACTATGCCACATCACCGATCGTCCAAGTGGTCTAGGTTTCCTCGTAGATATGGAAGCTAAAATTAGAGTGCTACCACACTTCCTGATTTCGCTTCTTACGTGTTGCAGGCTGCTCACTGTGCCCGCATCGCCACATACGGTGAGCGTTCCCTCGCCCTTGACCTCGAATTGCAACGTGCGTTCAAGTGGATTTACCTTTTGCCCGACGTCCAAACACCCATCAATGGCGCAGACTTCCTAACCCACTACAGCTTATCTGTTGGTGTGAGACACTAACGTCTCTTAGACGTGCCAACTTCCCTCTCAGTCAACGGAATTAGTGCCCCAACTTCACCCGCAGGTATCTGAGTTATCTTACCGGATTCACATTTTGCTGACATACTTAGGGATTTTCCAACCCTTACTCACCCATGTCAGTACACCCAACCGGTCACTCATTCCGTCGTTCACCACATCCAAACGAGAGGTCCACCTGTCCATACCAACCCCCCGCCGACTTCATCCGGATAAGATTACCGTTAATATTACCGTTACCGGATAAGGTTACCAGATTACCGTTCTCTCAATAACTCTACTATCCCAAACAGGTATCCCATCCCACATATCCACGATTTCGCAAGTACCCTATGCCACACAAACATCTCCAAACTCGATCTCGTACATGCATACTACCACACCCGTAGCCCCAGATGACATCCCCAAAACTGTCATCACAACACCGTTTGGCTTTTTCGAATTCACGCGTATGCCCTTTGGTCTTCGAAACGCAGCTCAAACGTTTCATGGACGAGGTTTTACGTGGCTTACCGTTTGTTTATGCCTATCTTGACGATGTTTTAGTCGCCAGCACCTCCCCAACTGAACATGCAGCTTATCTCAGGGCAGTGTTTGAACGTTTTTGCACTTACAACATACGTTTGAACATTGACAAATGCTTATTCGGTGTTACTAGCTTGGTTTTTCTTGGCCACCACATTGACGCCACGGGTAGTTCACCATTACCCGATCGCATTTTGGCTCTAGAGTCATTTCCCATACCCACGACTCTCACCCAACTTCGTCGTTTCATAGGTATAATCAACTACTGCCGGCGATTCATCCCTCACTGTACAGATATTTTGCAGCCACTGACCGATTTTCTTGGCTCCAAAGAAAAATTGGTTACTTTGCCCCCCGCCACCATTGCCGCTTTCGGAAGAGTCAAGCAAGCCATTGCTCAGGCCACAAAGTTATCTTTCCTCGACACGCACGAAAGCTAATTTTGACAACTGATGCTTCGAACGCTGCCGTCGGTGCCGTGCTTCATCAAGCTGTTAACAACGCATCTCAACCACTAGCCTTTTTCTCGCAGAAGATGCAGGCTGCACAAACGCGTTACATTACTTCTGATCGTGAATTACTCGCCATTTACCTTGCTATTCGCCATTTCCGGCACTTATTAGAAGTTAGAACATTTACCATTCAAACCGACCATAAGCCACTTACGTATGCTTTCAACGCCAAGCCTGATCGCTATTTACCACTCGAGATACGTCATCTGGACTATATTTCACAGTTCGCTACCGACATTCGGTACACTCCAGGATCAGACAGTGTCGTCGCAGACGCCCTATCCTGTCCATACATCAACACCCTTCACTCTTCCACGCAGTTGGACCTAGCCAAGCTGGCAAACCTCCAGCATGGTGATCCTCCCTTCTTACACTTCCGTGTTTTTCTCTTCTACACTAACTCAACCCAATCCAAATAATCTCTCCGCAAGTCCCAGCACTAAAACTGACCGTGTATCGCGCTAAATTGCACCTTCTGTATGTCCGACTTGAGTGAAATCCCAGAGACTTCGAAGTCTTTTCAAACCCCCAAATCCAGTCTACTTAGCTGCTTTCAATGTTCACACACTAAAGGAGGCAAGACAACACGTAGATCTTGATCGTCAGGCGGATTTTCTCGGTATCGATGTATCCTATTTGTCAGAAACAATGGTACATGACACAAATGGATGCCTCCCCCGCTCTCTTCTAGGATCTGGCTGTGCATCCTTGGTGATGCAGAGACCACTGCTATTGGATATTCTGGGGTGCGTATTGTATTGAGCGCCCTAGCGGAAGAGTCCCTACGCGATTGGATATCCGTTGATAATGGCATCTCTGTGGTTCGTTTTGCACTGTCTATGAAAGAATCTCTAGAAAATGATGTCCACCGCAACCTGGCTAGAGCGCGAATTTACTGACCGGAAGGTCCATGGTTCGAACCCAACCTCTGCCTCTCGACTTCCCCTGTCTAGGCTTGGGCGACTTGGCAGCATCCAAGCCTTCGTGCTTCCTTTAGGTGGCATGACAGCTAGGCACCGGTATTACAGCTGAACGATTTTTTCTTACGCCCCAACGGGCCATAGCTCTGAATCTGCCAAAGGCAACTTCTATAACACTAGGTGGTCTTTCACAACGGGATAAAAGTTCAGACATCGTTGTGGCTGGTGGTGGCACGAACGCTCAGGTAGGTAATCTGCCAAAGGCAACTTCCATAACACTAGGTGGTCTTTCACAACGGGCTAAAAGTTCAGACATCGTTGTGGTTGGTGGTGGCACGAACGCTCAGGTAGGTAAAGTGAACGCTGCTGAAACCAACTGGGTGGTTGTGTTGAGTTAGATACGAGAAACACGGACGACGGGAATCACCTCCTTCAGATTTATGCCCATCACAGACTGTTCCTTTGCACTGAAATCGCTTGATGGTGTGGCGCCCACCAACAAACTAGCCAGGAAACCAAATTGACCACATCGCCGTCAGTTACCAATGGCGATGGTCGATCACTGTCTGCCACTTTTTCTGGAATACCAGCGTGGACTCCGACCGTGCACTTGTGCGCTGCTGCTTTTCATTGAGCTTTTCAATCCTACGCAAACGTTCACATTTCGCTTGGCCACTGAGAAGCTAGTGAACCCATAAATCAAACGAAACTTTCAGAACCAGCTCCTCAAACACCTGCCGAACGGTCGGATATTAACAGCCACTGGGAAGATATCCAGTGCTACCAGAGGTGGAACTTGTTTTCAGTACAACTCAGTTAACCTCGTCCAAACGTAGGACCTCTGATTGGACCATGACTTTGCTGGAGGCGCGGTAACAGATTCCCCCCTGACCGCAACTACAAATCAGACGCACCGTCCAACCGCAGGCAAAACTGAGGTTCCAGACAGACCGCGAAGCTTGGTGGAGCTGCGAGGCCGAAGACATGGGATAGACTGAAAATGCTGGAAACGTCCGCAAACTGTTCCACTGGTTCTCGGATATCTCTTGCCAGCGAAATAATCAGACCGCAATGGCTCTATGATATCCAGCAAATGAAACGTTTGACCGCTGGGCACAACACTTTGAACAAAACAATTCAGTTGGCCACCTGCTATTTCCTATCCGGACTACCAGCCTTCAACACAAATATAGAACTCCGTTCACCCGCAGAAGTGTCTGAGTGCATTTCCCTACTCGAGAGTCACTGTGCTGCTGGTCCTGGCAACCTTCCACCTGCTCTTTTCAAGGATTGCTGTGGACTCCTCAGCTAGTGTCGGTCTACCCTATTTGGATCTATCTGGGAGAAACAGACCATTCCATTTTCAAGAAGGGGTAGTCGCAGTGAATGTAGTAACTGCAGACGTTAGTTTGAACCTCGTTGTAACAGGGCTTCTGGCGTCACTGATTCTTTGGCGTCTTTCAGTGGAACGCGAATCCTTGGCCTGTGAGCATCGAGTGGGATTTCGACCAAGTAAAAGTTGCGTCGGCCACCACCAGATGTTACAGCAATGCCATATGTACAGGTGACTCAAAATCACTGTTTTCCTTCAGGGGTGCGTTCGATTCTATCGACTGGTCAGGGCTGTTAATCACACTTGCTCAACAGGGTGCCCCAAAATTTCGTGAACATAATCTGGCCCCTATATTTACATACTTCTGGGCGTGTAAGAGTGAATGGTGACCTTTCCAAAAGCTGCCCTACAAAGGTGGTGGCCAATAAGGATGTCCAATCCCTCAATTCTTGTTCAATTTAGTCATTGATAGAATAATGGGGCGAACGCTGAAAGGCTTGAGAAACCCCGGTGTTCAAATTGTTGCTGGTGAGAACCTTGTCGGTCTCATTTTCGAAACGAAGGCGAAGCATAAGCTCCGTTGAATAAAATGACCACCATCATACCATCTTTTGGTACGCGCTTAGCACCTTCAAAGTGCAAAGTCATGCTCCAGAACGTGCATTCTCTCTCTCTCCGTTGCTGTCTTTGGTGATTTAAATCATTCACTACGCTGTCTCACGGCTGCCAATCAACAGTAATCCGGGTTGTCGTATTACTTATTTATCATATGCCGTCTAAACTAATAAACTCTATCAGTGCTCCCATTTCAAGAATGTAACAAGCTCAGCCTAAGCGCACTAGTGAGAACGTTTAACACTAACTAGTAGCAAATTCCAAGAGCGACACCCTTACAAAGGATAAAGACTGTATCGTGGTGAACTAAACCGAGTACCCACACAAACTCATGGCATAACGGTCTGCTGGTCCTCGAGGTTACGGGTAGGATCCGCCAATTTACTTCTTATGACTGAAGCAAATCGACATTTTCCCGCCAAACTACCTCCTCAAAGTCATCTCATTGAGCCGAACCCACAGGTTGAGGGTTCCGATCCATCGTCTTCTTCTCTAGGTCAGAGTAACTAAGTGGCCAATCTGCCTGTGTGAAGTACCGTAGTGAAAGCCGGAGTCAAGCACGGATGTTCCCGTCGACGATGACGACCGTACGAAAGTACCGGTGATCCTGAGTCTGATAGGATAAACAGACGACACTATCAACAAACTTAAGACTGATTGATCATAAAACGCCTCCAAGGACTGCAGTTTCTTCCCAGGGTTATGCGAAATCCCCCAAATGCGCTCAACTCGAATAGCACTGTGTGAGATTCATTGAGCGATGACCAAGTAAACCACTGTTTGATTTTCTTGCACTCTATTTCATGTTCTGCTGAGTTTGATGGGATGTAACCTCTTAAAAAAGCGTACAAAACTCACTTTCAGCCGCTCAGATACATTACGAATACCACAATTATGAGAAACAAACTATGAAAAATCACATACTGATCGCTGTGATTGCTGATTTAGCAACGATCCTAACAGCCCTCTGGCCAGTACCTGTCGACCGAAACAAAGCATCTAGTGAGCGCAGGCCACCTATGCCGGTATTAACTGTCGGACCACACTTCCCCATTGCATTCAGTGTTAGAGCAACTCAGAATGTCAATCGCATCGCTAAATTGCTCCAACAAATCTATCGTCCACAGAACCTCTATTGTATACATGTTGACCGCTCTGCGACATTCGTCTACAATGCAAGTTTGCAGGAAGCTTTAGCGGAATTCGGAGAAAACGTGTTTTTCGTGCCAGATGGAGACCGTGTTGCGATGGACGGTGGGAAGGTGGCTCTGTTGGAGGCCGATTTGGTTTGTGCCAAACTACTGAAGAAACGATCCAGTGAATGGCGTTACTGGATTAACCTATCTGGAGGCGAAATCCCACTGAAGACAAACTGGGAAATCGTGACAGCTCTTCAACTGCTCAACGGATCAAATGCTGTCAGTGCATACATTAGAAAAACGAAGAGTAACCACCCGACACCCCAAAGCTACTTAGACTTGAATGTAAGTGAGATAGTCGTTTTTCTGAACTATTCCTCATTTAGTTAGTAGTCCTTACTTCGCTTCACCATAAGATGGTATGGAGTCTCATTTAAAGCTTAGCGCCGTGACTTTCGGAAGATTCGGATGGGTCACTTAGGAACCGTTGACAAAGCTCAATGTCTCCAGCAGACTTTTAAAATGATTGATGAGCTTCTATGGCACAAGCACCCTGCAAGCTCACCGCCAAGTTTTGCAGTTTTCTTCTAAAATAGGAAAACCTAATAGTACGTCAACCCGCAGACCTTCAGCAGAGTATGTGGTAGCTGCTATGTTTTCATCAGATTCCTTGGCACCATGGTCAACTAAATAGACTCACCCAACGGCTCCTAGAGTACACAGGCGAGTAGTAAAACAGAACATGTCACCTTCGATTCCCTTCGAATATATTGGCAATCTGTTATCGGGATATCTTTTTTTGTTCATCTTATTAAAAAATGTACGCATACGACTGAAACTAGCGTCAGTGAAATAATCTTGCAAAGGAGACCCTGTAAAGGAGAGACTAGTCTCCTACACTTCGAAAAAGTGTCTCTCGTCAGCTACTTTATGTGTAACCCATTCCCCGAAAGGAGATCACACGTCTCATTTCTCCCAGAAGATTGATGCTTAGTAATGATGATAGAATAAGAACACGTTATATGACTTTACAATATGATGTACTTTCTGAGGAGGCCAGTCTAGGAGCTTAACCGATGGGACTCACATTAGCGGACTAAATGAAAGCGTTCTCCTGAATCAGAATTGGCTTCAACAATAAGACAATTGTGCCTAGATATCCGTCAAGCACACAGTATCTACGTTAAGCAGTCACAATTGTCTTGTTTCAGGTCACATGGTACCAGGGCGACGATTCGGTTGCCGTGAGACCGGAGTTTGTCTCCTTCGTTTTACAGAATGACATGGCCACGCTTTTGCTGGACGCATTTCGAGCATATGAAGAAGACTTTGGACCAAACAAAATTAAGGAGGGATACTTTGCAATTCTCAACAACAACCCGTCAGTGTTTGCCATTCCTGGAGCCTTTGCAAACTCTAGGGACCACTTCCAAATAGAAACACCAATTCGCGCCGAGCACCGAATGTGGCACAGGAGACCCTGTCGGAGTCGCTTTTGGCAGAATTCACGCTGCTTATTTGGTGCAATCGATGTGCCATTCTTAAAGAGCCACCCGCACTTCTTTGTCGATAGTCTCGCCCCCAGCTTCACCAAAGAAGCAAGAAATGAACTAGAAAATTGGCATACCGAAAAGCTGCGGCATGAGGCACGGACTGGCAAGCTTCATCCTTCGTTTGACAAAAAATACTACAGCCAGTTGGAGGCGACTAAAATGCACCTTTGAAGTGAACACCAAACAGCCCTGATACGTAATGATCAAACGGACCACAAAGGAGGGGTATCTCGCCCCGGAGTTTTGCAGCATGTTGGGACTAAACGTTTGTTCATTAAATTGTTCTCGTACCTGAATTCACTAACGAATTCGGAATTACTTGAGTCATAACGCAAACCCATGTCGAGGAGGAAACTGGACGCGCTGACTTATTATTTCCCCAAAACATACACAATGTAGGTAACTCCAGATCAAGAAGAATCGATAACCTTGTTTACTGTAACTTATTTCTCAATGATTAAAAATGCCGTTACCGTTTACTTTCGTTAGCTGTTACCAACGTAATATCCTTTACATGACCAGATGAATATACACGACAGACATGAGACTAAAAGCTCCAAACATCTGCCTAAAAGCATTTTACACCGAAACACCCGTGATTAAGTTGGACCAGCGACACCTCAGTGGAGGAAAAACGGAAAATAATATAATAGCTCTTGATATACACTGCAATACACACCGATGACTAAGCTTAATAGTCACGCAAAGTTGCCTAACGTCGCCTTGAACGGAGAACTCGTTGCTTGGATCGAGTGATAGGTGGTGTTCGTAAGGGCAACGAGTATTTCGCTTGTAACTTGCGGGCAAATGCCTCGTCTTGCGCAATCTGTGAATCGAAGGACACAGTAAGCCGAAAACAATGTTAAACTGCATTCTCCAAAAACGGTAAATTCAAATATGAAAATAGTCCTGTGTTAAAAGTCAGTTAACGATTAGGATAGGATTTTCGTCGAAGTGCAAAATCAATCGAGAGTGACGGCTGGAGGCAACAGGAGAGGGCGGAATCTATAATGCCCGGAATATACTTGCAGCTTCCACAAAATTCAGCTGTCAGAGGCCAACAATTTTCAGTTGCAGTATGCAAATGCTGCTCACGTAACTACCAGAAACTCCAATACGATTTAAGAACAGCCGCATTTTGAGCAACTTGCGTCATTCAAACCCTCTAGAAGAAAGAGCTGAGGCTATTTAGCGAGACTGTCACATCCAGACACTGTCGACGAATGGAAATCACCTACCTGAACAACAGTAATGCACGTCGACAGCTTCTGGATCGAGTAAACCTAAAGAAACCAAGCGAATCTTTAATCAACGGCATCACCCACTGTTTAATCAACAGCCGGAGGTGCCTTCGAGTTTTTCGTCAGCCGATCTGTATGCATGGTGATGTTATAAGTTTTTACTTTTTGGGCTCGCAAGTTCTATCATGAACATTCTGATTGGCTGCTCTGATCCAGTGCCTAAATCTCACCCCAATCATGGGGAGTTAGTTAAACTGCAACTCCATGAGACGTACATATATATTGTGCTCCTGGTTTAGCTGACCCACACCTTACCTGAACCTGTTCCTCTGTGGTTGATTCGTCTCACTCAACGTTCTCCATAAGAGCGTTACCACTTTTTACCATCCGTAATGTTTCGCGACTAAGAATCTGTCGTCCTCGCCCGTTTACTCCGTGCATAAGGGTTCCAGGCTGCTTGTAAACAACTCAGACCATAGACAGCGACAAACGCTTCCAATACCGAGCGTTCAATAATTGAAAGCTATTGCTCACAAGAAAGTCTGGAAGAAATTATTTCGATCAATTACGAGACTCGGCAAGAGTTGGTCTGTCTACTCGTATAAGAAGGAAGCTCTTGGATTATTGTGCTCATGTGAATTCACTGAAAAGTCTATGAAATATGCAGTTCAGTTACTCACCGATTAGCCAAGTGCTTAAGGTATGTTTGTTCCAGCTAATACATTTTAGCCGCCAATAAGAGCAGGGTGGATACATTGATAAATGGTATAATCAGTTGGTTGATTCTGAGCCATTCTAGTAGTCAGAAAATACGGGGAACATCAACGCATTGAAGGGGATAGCTATGGTGCAGAAGTGCCACAGACCACGTATTTCAGCCATATCTGCAGGTGTCATGAACGACTGATAAGTGGAGTTCCAAAATCCCATCTAGAAAAGCTGCAGTTGTCAACCTGAATAAGCCTCTGCATTGTCCGCTTCGTGATCGTTTCCACTCATTACGGGACTGGTCCGAAAGAACTCCGCGAAGTACCTTTCCTAACATGCGTAACCTATGAAGCGTGGGCAGCTCATCCATCGCAGGGGAGTTCTTCAGCCTAAAATTATCTGGCAAACCTTATCATTAATAATGACAATAATAATGATAGTCTGCAGCAGCCCCAGAAATTTTGCAGTGGAGCAGTTGGACTAGCCACGAGAAATTCACCGCCTTTGGACAGAACAAGAACTAAGCTGTCTGGCCCCACTGCTTCGCGTGGAAGTAATAAAACTTCTACGGATAAATGTACTTCAAACTACGCTGGATTTCTGCTGCTGATGGTTTTTACGATGGATTCACGTTGGTGTCGTTCCAGAGATTGAGTTGACGGGAACCAGCTGAACTGTTCAAAGTACTCGGTTCATAGCTTCTATCAATTAGCTGATATCCCGTCTTAGAAGTAGATTGTCCGATTAGCATCTGTAATCTGGACCAACTGATCAGTCTAGTTGAAATAGAATTCAGTTGTTTTTTTGTTGCGAAAGCCCTCCACCTTTCTGGGCCTTCGCTATCTATCAGCAACCTCGCTCAAGCCTTAAATCTCCCTAGACTCGGCGTCCGAGAGACCGTCATCGTCAGCTTTAAAAACCGCGTACTTGCCGTACAGTGGTTGTAGCTGCCACCCGTCACTGGCATTAAGAGATGCTGATCAGGACGATAACTATTGCTAACTCGAGAAAAACCGCGTTACTTGCCGTCAGTGGTTGTAGCTGCCACCCGTCACTGGCATTAAGAGATGCTGATCAGGACGATAACTATTGCTAACTCGAGTGTGCAGACGAGCCAAGTGGATAATTGCAACGACGGTTAGCATAGCCTTATTTACTTTTCCGATCGTCCTCCGAAGCATTATGTTTCATCTAATCGGTGTATTTTTCAAGATTTTCAAGATAACCCAGCTCGATACTGTTAGAATACGAGGACTCTTGGGAGTCTAGGGACTGAACAGTCTTGCGTTATATGGTGTACTCCCGACGGAAAGTGGACCGACACGTGTGCTCGTACAGTGCTACGGGCAGAGTCAAGCTGCGTACAAGGTACGTTAGATTTGAATCGGGGCTATTCACCGGTAGCTGGCTGCTACATGGTCAAGCTAAGTCCACAGCTCGTTTGCAGTTGGTGGTCTCCGAGTGCTTGTGGTGAAAGTTTGCGCTGAAAAGAAGCAAGTGACGTTCAGAATATAATTGGATATGTAGCTCTCCGTTATCTGTAAAGTGAGTCTCAACTCCGAATCGACCGTCAAAGTGGGGGTTATATGGACGCAGTCAAAAGAATGCCCGAATCACGATATCTTTGCTTTTCGTTTACCAAGGCAGCCTTGACAAATCTCTTTGGAAGTCATTTCTCGGCCTCTGAGTTGCCGTTTGTTGGGGCATAGGCTGGTACAGCAAACAAAAGTCATTTACCAAGTCGAAATGTACTTCAGGATGGGGTGTTCGTGTACCCCACCCACCCAGCGCTTGGCTGGGAAGTTTCCAAGAAATGGCAGCTAATCGATGACTGTGACATACGTGTTGCCTAACTGCATGCTTGGAGGTTTAGACACCTCACAATGCTTTCGGTAGGCTGGAAGCAGGTCCTTTCCTCATCCCATTTGAAGAGCTCGAACACCTTCAGAAATCTGATGACGGATGTCTGCATAGCAAAGCAGGGTCCAGCCGGCCGTAGCATGAATTCGTCCGTAAACAAGCAGCAGATTATGGGTTGGTTCCCTTGGTCAGCACATAAGGCTTACCAGGTTAAGTTGGTTGAGGTGAGCTACGTAGTCTGGCCACCGTCTGCCAAAGAAAGTCAGGTTTTGCACTCGAAAAACTTACTACTGACCCACAGAGAGCAGGCCAAAAGTGAACGGTCACAGTGAGGCTGAGCGCTATGGGCTATTCGCATCTTCCATCGTGGGGCCTACAAAGTTCACCTTGAGCATATTTGAATACGAAAAACGATCCTAGTGAAGAGCTTGTCACTCTAGCTGGGTCACTTGGCTGGGTTGAGGCTGTGTTGTGTTGAGTGAGGTTTCCAAACGATGTTGGGTCGATCCCGTCGATTGTGCCTGGCCTTAGTATGAAGCTCATATGTATCCACATGAGTGGCTTAGGCACCTTGCAATTAGCCGTCTTCTCTAGGAACATAGGGATTCGCTCAACCCTCATCTTTCTTTCCAATCTTTACCATGACCTCCGTCCTCCTTGGTATTGTATCGATTGAGCAACAAGAATCGCATATGATAAAATCAAAGGAATAAAACTCGCTTGTACTCGATGGCACGTACCTGGCCTTGGGCAGAGAAACTGGAACCATCAGATTCGCACACAGAGGACAGACGGTGAGAATCAATGGAGTAGTCTAATAATGTTCTGTTGGGCTTTGATACGGTGGGCCTGTTTTGACTGGGAGAAATAATCCTCGTCTAAAAGTCATCAGTCAAAGGAATTCGAGATACCGAAGGAGAAGATGAAGACAGAGTTTGACGGGATGAGTCGGGAAAGGGACGGTCTGCCGACAGTGATAACCTATCTTCTTCGAGGAGTTGAAATGCAAGCGCTAAAGAGGCCTCTTCGTTCTTTTGGTCTTCCAGTACCTTCAGCTTCCGAAATTTCTCTACTTCTTTCAAATACTCCGAAAATACTTCTCCTTGTGAGGCAGAGGTCTCGCAATGATCCGTATCTAGGATGAGAATTTGAATGAAGCAGTTCAAACTTACTAGTCAGATCCTTCAGACAGCGCTGCTCGGACTTTGAAAGCATCGGAGAAAGACCAATCTCTTTACCATGATAGTAACGGGGGAACATCTCACGGAGTTGGTTTTCGTGATCTTCGTTCACCAAAGACTTCCGATCCTTCAGTTTGCGTAGCCAGTTGGAAATTCGGCAGCGACAAATCGGACATTGGTAGGCTGTCTTTTCGGCGGCAGAAAGAATGCACTCTTGGCAAAAGACGTGCTTACAAGGTAAAACGGCGGGACGGTACAGAATCCCAAGACAAATAACACAGGTGACTTGGTCGGTCATGAGAACCAGTCCAGCTGGGTGCTTGGTGTCTAAGTGTAACAAATCAAACTATATACCGTTTCACTTGTTTGTTCACTGAAGTGTACAAAGACAAAATTGAAACAAAGTATTAAAACCTACCAAATGAAAAGTTCTGTCCATTGCAAACAAAGTTTGGAACTCTTAACAAACTGATATGAGATATCGAATTCGTACTCTCCGATTGACTACCTGTCAGACCGTTATGGTTAGAGATCGTCCCTCACGTCTAACGGTAAATGTCCAGTAGTTACTGCGAGACTTTTCGCTGTACATGTGTTTTCAGTGTACCGTCTGTAATGCATGAAACCAAACCGCAAAACGGTTTTACTTTTGAGAGGATCGACACCGGTTGTGAGATGACACGGTTACTCGTTATAATCAGCGTTGAGCCTAAATCGTGTTGAACACTAGTATTTTAATGATATACAAGTTAATTACCGAAATAACTCATCTAAGGGGCGACTGAAGAAATCACAGTGCACGCTTCTTGCTTTGAAGCAATGGGAATTTAGCTGTGCCCGTACGTTCCAAATAGCTTTTGCACGTGTCACGGAATATATCGCCCAACCTAGGGCATGTAACATAGTGTTACATTCGTTTTTATGCTTCATAAGAACAAGAAAGCTGAAAACCCATTTTATATTCTACGTTGATGCCCTTTAGCACCCTGTAGACATCAGGGTCAGGCCAACCCCTGGCCTGGCAGAGGAGTACGAAGGAGATCACGAAACGCTTGGGTGCTACTCGTTTTCCAGGATGGGGACCGCGTGATCCTCACTGCGCCTGGTTGGAGACACTGCAACATATGGCTGCCAACCGATGTCAGTGGCGTTCTTGTTGTCAGTTTCTATCCAGATTGCCTGAGTGAATGTCTGGAGGTGTAGGTACCTCGGAATGATTGTGGTAAGCTAGCACTAAGTCCCTTCCCCGTCCACTTTTACTCTTTTCTTTACAATAAGGCTTTCAAATAAATCATGGTTGTGCGGCAGTGAAGCATCGGTGTTGAACACTGATGTCATGCTGCCGATGATGCTGATGATACATCAAAAGAGATTTAAGGAGCGCCTGAGAACTTATATTTTCCGGCACTTCTTTTTCTTAAGAACCACCTACTGCTAGAACGGACTTACGTCCAAGCCACTCAGTTCTAGGAGAACAAATTATTTAAAAGCGGTATTGATGCTTAGTTTGAACGGTGTCGTTCGGAAGCTGAGCGATCATCATCATCTTCAAATGTAAAGACCACGTACAGGTTGCATAGTGTTTGTTCCTGCCAGTGTTATTCAACGATGATCTGAAGAAATATGGGGAAGCAACTGTGTATTGGAGACAAGTGATATAATTGATGCGTAAATACACAGGTGCCAGTGGGCCTTTTATCAGGGGGATCGAAAGGGGAAGTTATGCAATGAAGGCCATAGCTTGGGTGCATGCGCATCACTAGGTCACGTCTACCACTCTCTATAAAAAGTCGTTCAGCTGTAACATTCTTTCGGTGCTTAGTTGCCATGCCACTAATAATGCCTAACCAGGGAGACGGCAACAACCACTGCAGCTAAGCCTACTCGCAATGGCTATCATAGTGCGCTGCGAAGTCCTTGCTTGACATCCCCGGGCTCATTTCCACACGTCGTGTCATTGTGCAAGAAGGGGCCATTCGAGTAAGGTGTAAAACGCATACCAAACAGCGTAGCAATTATTTAGATTGCTTTATATCTCGTGTATTACGATGGCGTCAGAATCACAAAGAGCTATGCGATCTTCTTACTCGATATCAGCAACTGGGTAGGCATACAAGTAGGACAGAGCTCCTAAGAACTCTATGTGTATTGCACCATTCAAAACTACGACCAAAAACAATCGTACTTATATTGCTTAACTCGTTTTTGCTCGAAGGATCAGCGACGTACATGACCTGCTTTTCGGGTGCGATAAATAGATCTAGATAACTAAGCTGGAACAAGGGAATAAAGGCCAGCTTCGCGACCTTATATAGGTCGTTAAACTGTTGCTATGTCTGAGCAGTGAACCTCTGAAACACCTGTGTAAGATCGATTACGTGCAAATCAAGACTGATGCGGGATCGATGGGTGCGCAGCAAATCCGTTTTCAACCGCCTTGTTTCTGGAGTACGGCTTTACTGTCCTTAGTCCTTACATGACGGATCCATCACTCTCAACCTCATTCTCGTTACGGATCCCCTAACATCCTAGTTTTTCCTTCTCTATGGTATGTACTCCATTCCTGCACGCAGCCTTCAAAGTATGTACATCAGAGAAGGAAGACAACTAAGTGGTTTTCTACCTGAATAACACGTAAGTACATGGTTTGCCGCTAGATAACACTTCCTATCTCTATACTCCTGGATGGGATAATCCTTACATCCCTAACCTCGGTTGTTGCTGCAAGCTGCTGCAGCACCACGGGACGATCACTATTCAGCGGACCTGATAGCTATACTCGCCTAATGGTGCTTTTAGTATTGACCGATTTCCATGTAATTGCTTAGTTAGGTTCTTTATCTAAGTCAGCCCGCAACTGCTTTTTTGTGTGCGGCGAAGTTTCAAGCCATAATCAAAGGTAGCATTCACTTCTTAGACGGCTGAGCAAACCACTGTGTTTCTAAAAAAGATAGCAGTTCCGGATATAACCCTTGGAGTGCCGTGCCACCTGCTGTGGTAGAACGCGATAGGACATCTCCATGCGACATTGGGAAGCTTCTCCCAAGAACTCCGATTATTTACTCCATACAATCCAAACTTCACGAACAGAAACCGACGGTTCCGACCTTCGCTAACTGAGGTAACACCATCCACCTTTGGCTTTCAGTTAGTTTACTGGTGATCAAGTCAGCAGCAAAGAGGAGAACACAATACGTATACGCCAAAAATATGCGCCTAACTGCGACAGCCAAAAAAGCTTGGGTTCAGTTCAACTCAGGAAAAGCGGCGATGGCCTGAATTCGTCCGGCTTCTTTATGTGTAAGTCTCCGGAGATCCCAAGATACTGTGACAATATAAAAAACGGTACCCATTTGGTCCCTCCAAAACGGTCAATTCAGAGGGCCAGTGGATCAGTACCTGAGGTAGCTGTTCGGCCACGGTATGATTATCAGCTACACAAAAAATAAGGGGGGTCGCAAGGAAGGATACAAAAGCAAACGGAGTAGGTGACAGTAGGGGGAAAATACCTAAATGACCGGCAAGAAAGTAAGCAGAAGTAGCCCGCCGATCTTAAGAACAGGTTCAGCCCAGTCAAGACTTCGCTTGAACTCTGTGATAGCCCTACTAGATGAGAATTGAGTATGAAGGCAAAAACGACACAAGGATGCTGACAAACACAGCGAAGAGAAGTGCCAGTGACTGAACTTTGGGGATTTACCTCCCCTTTTCTTCAAAATAGGTGCTGTACGTACAGTAGCTATATAGTGGAGTAAGGAACCAAAAATTGGTAGGCCAAGAGCGCCAGGAATCGTGTTCCGGCTCAGAACCTCATGGTAGCTCAAAAGGGGGAAAAGCATGAGCCTTACAACCTGTGTTGATGGGAGGGATGGAGTTATAGTAAGCGGTAAGAACACCCATAACTAATTGTACCTAGACACCGAGAGCAACTTAACATATAGACATGAAAAATAACGGTGTGGGAATATCGACAAAACTAACTGGCGAAAAGACTTCGCTTCAGAGGGGTTTGGTAAACAATCGGTGGGTTTATTACTGGGCAGCGTTTCGCTTTTGACACAAAAGCTTCGTCAGGCCAAGTGAGTAAGTAAGTAGGTTGATTGGGTTTTGGGGGCGAGATGGCCCAAGTGGTTAGAGCGCGAATTTACTGACCGGAAGGTCCGTGGTTCGAATCCGACCTCCACCACTCGACTTCTCCTGTCTAGGCTTGGGCAACCTGGCAGTATCCCAGCCCTCGTGCTTCCTTC
>NW_008751912.1:550148-554982 GCF_000715545.1 Opisthorchis viverrini
GAGAAACGCAGAGGAATACCAAGCGTTAGTCAAAGATTCAGCAATGGCAGGGCATGCTCTAGACACTGGGCATAAGATAGATTTAGAAAATGTGGACATCCTGAGACGGGGTTTAAGATTCATACCACAGCGACTGGTGGTCGGGCGGTGGAAATCGCCAAGCATCCCAGTGTGAATAGAATAGAGGGGGTCGAACTTGCAAACGTGTGGAGAGCGGTCTTAGATCAGCCGAGATGACACGAGGCGGTGTGCAGTTATCAGCGAAATCGCCTGGGTCTAAAAGTACAAAATCCAATTAGCGTTAGATCCAATTAACCACCCCACCTCCATCCCCAAACTAATTGTCCCAGCACCCTTGGACGAACACAGGTGAACGAAATCTGTGAACGACCCCAAGAGGAATTTTCCATTAAGGTGTCCTAGACTGAAGAAGCAGGGACGAAAAAATCCGGGTTCATCATAAAGATGCCCCCCCCCCCAACCGACCTATCGTAATGCTTAGTCATCCCACTAATCAACAAACAGGGACATCAGACTGAACACCCAGCAAAGATCACATCACTAGTCATAATGAATCTCACGGATTGGTTCCCTGGCTGCCTTAAAACCCAATCAGGCGTTCAACTGTAGTACCCTTTCGGTGCCTAGCTGCCATGCCACCCGAAGGAAGCACGAGGGCTGGGATACTGCCAGGTTGCCCAAGCCTAGACAGGAGAAGTCGAGTGGTGGAGGTCGGATTCGAACCACGGACCTTCCGGTCAGTAAATTCGCGCTCTAACCACTTGGGCCATCTCGCCCCCAAAACCCAATCAACCTACTTACTTACTCACTTGGCCTGACGAAGCTTTTGTGTCAAAAGCGAAACGCTGCCCAGTAATAAACCCACCGATTGTTTACCAAACCCCTCTGAAACGATGACTTCCCAATCGGTCCCAAACATTTTCCAATTGATAGCAATAAGACTGTTCGGTAGTTAGTGGTATACTGAAAGCGGAAAACAAACTTAATCGTGGAAAAACAGATAGGTGGAAACTATCTATCGCTCGTAAAGCGAGGGGACAAGAACGATAGATTCGGGAATCTCGTTTCGGAACAGAACCACCGTAGAAAAGAAATTTCTGTGCAATCGTGATGTAAACCATTGTAGAAAGAGCCTCCACGAGTGATCGCGCAATTTCAGAGGGTGAAAGGGAGGAAGATGTTTTAAGATCGGTTGAGGGTTGGTGTAGATGAGGCGAATACGTCAATGTGTTACAACTTCTCTGGGTTGGACAGAGGGTACTAGATTTGTGACTAGATATCCCCTGGACATCACACCCCAGTAAGGGGAACTGTATAAGACTACCGTTTCAAGATAGAGTAAAGGGAAGAGGAATACAGGAGAGATCCTTTGGTGGATGAGGAGGAACGCAGAGTTGATTAAATTCACTATTCTGGGCGCTTTTTTTCCAGCGGAAATGCATCAGAGTGATGCTACCCAGATCCCGATGTTCTTGTAGTAGTGAAAAGAGGGCACGGTTTTCGATCCAGTGGCGATATGGTGACATAATTGTCCAATGATTTGTAAAAAAGTTTGTGTACGCCTTTCAAGGGTTTAATTGGAAGACTGTTGGCTTGCAACCCCTCCAAAAGTTCTATTTAGGGACCGTAAGTTTCTAACTACACTTTCAGGTAACCAGAGAGAATGAAGCCGAAGAAGGAACAGAATAAGACGTACAATGATGTAAAAACCCAGCCAAATGATGGGGCTCCGTGATATAAGTAATAATAATCACAATAGTCGTTCAGTAGTAACACCCTTCCAGCGCCTAACTGTCACACCACTCGAAGGAAGCACGACGGCTGAGATTCTGCCAGGTTGCCCAAGTCCAGACAAGAGCAGTCTAGATACAGAGGCGAGGTCCAAACCATGAACTTTCTGGTCAGTACGTTCGTGCCTTAACCAATGAGCTCTTGCCCAATGAGTACAAACCGGGAAACTGTTGACAAAGTGATAAGGCAACAATCCTCGCTCAAACTGAAGATCGTTTGGTTACACACATTTTCAGCGTTTGAACTTAGTTTCGTTTTTACTTCCTACGGTGTCTTTTGTCGAACAATTTAGTATGACTCATTCGGTGATTTGGTGAACAAAACCATGTCCGCCTGCGCTGTATTATCTAATCGACTGAGCTGCAGAATCCACATTCAGACTAGAAAGCTCACTGACACATTTAGTTACTATCAGATAACTATGATAACTGTACGTTTGCTTTCAATTCATGCAGCTGCAAAGTTTAAAGATAGCAGTAGTTGATATAATTTGCTGAGCACGGTGGGCAGCAAAGGGGAAGCCAAGTGAGTATACAACGCCGGCTACTTTTCAAGAAACAAATAGTTCAATTCATCAATAGGATGACCTAGGGTTATCAATGCAAGCAATGCTACGATTGCGTTCAACACCGGATGTAGGTGTGGGGCTAAAGTGAGCTGGACCAGGGTGAGTCCGATGCGGGAACAAAGCTTGTGCCAATACAGAAAAGAGTCGCAATATCGTATAGCGAGAGCCCCTGCCTTTGCGGTTGTGTGATGCCGGCCGATCTGGGTTGATAACCAGGTACCGTGTAAAAAATGTGGAAAATCTGTCTGCACAAGCCCTGTTAAATAAACTTACCACTATCATACCCTTTTTTTGCACGCGCATTGCAACTTCAAAGTGCCAAGTCGTGCTTCAGAACGTGCCATCTGCGAACATATCCCTTAAAACTCAAGGAGAATCACTGAAGATTGTGGAAAACTTTACATACCTCGGTAGTTGTATTAGCTCTGACGGAATTGCATCTGATGAAGCCAGTGCAAGAATCTCAAAGGCTCGAATCACGTTTGCTAAGTTGCGTCACTTGTGGCGTCAAAAAGGCATCTCACTTGGTCTTAAAGGTCGTGTGTACCAGGCTACAGTAAGGGCTGTTATTGTATGAGTGCGAGACATGGTCTCTGCAGACAGATGATCTGAGGCTTCTTCAGGTTTTCGACCACCGATGCCTCGGAAGCGCAGCTGGTTTTGGATGACTTCAACGTGTTAGTGACGAGGTGATTAGAAAACGGGTATTTGGTTGCACTGCAGGTACTTCAATCCGGAAAAACATGCAGTGTTGGCTCGGTCATGTGCTACGCATGCCGAAAAACCGTTTACCGAGACAAGCGTTGTTATCCGTGCCTCCTTCAGGATGGCGCAAACTGCGAGGTGGACGGCGCATGACTTGGTAAAAAGGCATGAAAAAGATCACGAAGAGTTTGTGTGTTATTGGTGTTGTACGCCTTCCAGAATGGGGTCCCCTTGACCCCATCTGTGTTTGGCTGCAGACGTTGCAAGAAATGGCGGCTAATCATCATCATCATCAACGACAGCATGACATCAGTGTTCAACACCAATGCTTCACTGCCGTACAACCATGACTTATTTGAAAGCCTTATTGTAAAGAAAAGAATAAAGGTGGATGGGGGAGGGACTTAGTGCTAGCTTAACACAATCATTCCGAGGTGCCTACACCTCCAGACATTCACTCAGGCAATCTGGACAGAAACTGACAACAAGAACGCCACTGACATCGGGTGCCAGCCATATCTTGTAGTGTCTCCAACAAGGCACAGTGAGGATCACGCGGTCCCCATCCTGGAAGAAGAAATCATGCCATCGACCGGGTCGCCTTAATCCCCGAATGCAGCAGGATGGGGAAACGAAATCAGACAGTAACTTGGTTCTGACACCATAGCCTGTTTTAGTGGCGCGCTCGCCCAGTCGTATAATAGCACTTCGTACTTTGAGGGTGAGAGACGCAATTCGAAACGCATGGTAACATCACTTAGGTTATTTGGTGTGTTTCTTATCTGAATGGAAACTGAAAGAAGTAGCGCAACATTGGCCAAATATTCAATGAATTTAAGGGCTTCCCAGGAAAGAAGGTCCAAAATTAGGGTGAAAGACAACAAAAGTTTCTCACTTAATTAATCCACTATTAGGTTATGGAGAAAAGGTGACAAACAGTAAGCCTGAAGGGCACCACTTTTGGTCATGTTGGGAGAGTATTCCCAGCAGACCTTAACGCGCCCGCAGGTATATAGTATGATGGTTGGAGGACTGTGAAGAAAATGCGTGGCACACCATTGAAAGATAGACATCCCCACAAAGCAGCGCGACCGAGCCGGACATTACGTTCAGACATGAGAACAACAATTATTGTTTTTCTGTGTGACGATGCTCCAGCAGTTGTCGTGAGGTAGAGATATGGTAAATGCAGCCACGACCCGAACGGAACTCTGCTTGGTTTTCACGGCTCTCCTCACAAAGGTGCTGGTATTCCTGCGTGGGATCATATCTGTGGGCAACTTGGAAGCGATCATGATCAAACGGGCACTCTGATAATTGGCTGATATTCAGATATAACATCTATTTTGAAGACAGGAACGACATCAAATATCTGCTATTCCTTTGGCACTTCCTGTCTTACAAATGGTGTGCACAGGTGATTTCGAGCTGAGTAATTCTCCGTCCTTAGACAAAGCGGAGAAAGACAGTAAAAACCTTATCCCTTCATCTTCTGTTACGACCGAGCCAATAAAGTCCCATTGTGACCTTTGACCTTTATCTTGGAGATATGTATCACTGAGGGATTAAACTTGAATCGGGTCGTGGCCTGGTTCACAACCAAACGCTAAACTCTGCACTCCCGATTTCGAAAAAGTCTGTATTTTGCAGCCTGGCTTATTGTGGCTCCAGTGACAATTTTTTCACGACCTATCCTTAGCAACACTGGATGTCCTACAGATGAATGGTCTCCTCATCGGAGCGGAAAAA
>NW_008751912.1:556726-578613 GCF_000715545.1 Opisthorchis viverrini
ACCTAGACAGGAGGACGATTAGGGTCTTCAACCAAAGCCTTTGGCTCAAAAGCCTAACCGCAAGGCAGCGGTGTTTGGTGGGAAATGCAAATGCATTACCATTTCTACGGAACAAGTCGCCACATGTTCCAACCCCCAACCTGGAGGGCCAGGAGACTGTGTTCGTCAGACCTCTAACCATTGACCAACCTGGTATGAGAGACTCTGTGAGTGTCGCGGGACACTCTCCAGTATAGCTCAATGGATCGCTGAGGTGCGCAAACCGTCACACCACGGTAGGGTCCAGTCTCTTCGTGACGGAGTCCAGTCTCTTCGTGACGGTGGCGGCTAATCAATGTCAGTGGCGTTCGTGCTGTCAGTTTCCCTCCAGATTGTCTGATTGAGCGGTTGGAGGTGTAGGCACCTCAAAATGCTTGACATAGACCAGCACTAGGTCCTCCCACTCACCCACTCTTTTTTTCACTCTAGGGCTTTTAATATAATTATATATATATATATATATGTGGCTAGACGAACCGTATGGTTGTACGGCAGTGGAGCATCAGTATCAACACTGATGATGAAAATACCAATATATATTGGAGTTGGTGAACCAGGTTTGAAGCGCGTCTTCTCTATGCTTGGTCAAAGGAGGCCATCTCTAAGTGTTCATTAGGTTGTGTAAACATTACTTAGTCATTGCAACTGTGGTTTGAAAAGATCTCACCAAAAACATGTTCATTAACCTACCTTTGTTCTTGTTCTAAATAGAAGTTGTCGGGATACGTTCATTTTTAGTGATCTGCTAAACAGAGCGCAAATGGCCTCAAAGCAAACCGAAGTTATTCCACGGAGCTGCCAGACAGTCCCCGTTTAAAGTGCGGTGAAATTTCCTAAGCATGCATGACGATTTCCTACCAAATCAAACAGGTGATATTGAGAACCATCAGAACCGGGCCACTCTACACACGTCGGTTTCGATTTTTCACCGGAATGCCGAAGATGCTGGTGTATGGCCTATTCGATGTATTCACTAATAGGGAACTCTATAGAAGTGGTATAGTATAGTAGTATATGGGGGCGAGATGGCCCAAGTGGTTAGATCGCGAATTTACTGACAGGAAGGTCCGTGGTTCGAGCCCGAACTCTGCCACTCGACTTCCCCTGTCTAGGCTTGGGCAACCTGGCAGTATTTCAGCCCTCGTGCTTCCTCCGGGTGGCATGACAGTTAGGCACCGAAAGGGTGTTACAGCTGAACGATTATACCTATCTTTTTATAGAAACAAAACGAGACTGGTCGGATGAGAGCCCCGCCGTGCACATGTTCATACTGTGCTGAGATATGTCGCACCTGTCAGAATCTCGGCTGTTCCTTCTAGGCTTGGGCAACCTGGCAGCATCCCAGCCCTCACGCCTCCTTTCGCTGACCTGGCAGCGAATTGGTGCTACAGATGAATGGTGGCTTTTTTCTGTAGCACTGCACAGGTTCTGGTCAAGATTATGGAATTAATTAATGTCGAAATTTCGGCAAGGTCTGTGAAGTTGATACGCCAGAACATATAGAAAGCCTAGATGTCCGAAAGAGACTCTGAAGTAGTGTTCCAAAGGTAACTGGTCCAAAAAGCAGATCAAGATGAAAAATGGAGCGTACAACTGGCAGATTGAAGATATTCTTCTTTGAGGCAGAACAGTAGCTTGCATCAGGTCTAACATCATCGGTAGTATCTGCAGAACCCTCGATATACATGGTTCTTCTGTTGCGGCTACCTCCTCCAAATCACTGGCCCATTTCCTTCCTGTATTCATGTCTAACTTAATGGTTTCGGAGATGCAACGCATTGCTGCTAGGAATTCAGATGGATAATGTAACTACCAGAGTGATCATGGGCTTCCACTGGCCGGAAAGACACTTTCCAGGACGATAACATGATCTCTTATCGTCTACTGGTTCGATGTCTTCGAAAATATATGAGACTGACTAATCTATTATTCTGTGTATTTATATCTTTCTTGCGGGCAGACGAGGGAAGTCGATTCATGCACAAGCCAAACTGAAGCAAATGATTGGCTGGTCCTAGTCACGTGATCCATACCGAAACGTACAACCACTGCATATAAGGTTCAGCTGCTCAAGAGAAATTTGCACCAATAGCCGTTCGTGGCTTGGTGGCTAAATGGGCAGGCCTCGGTACCATCCCTGGTGGTTCGCGGTTCAAGTCAAGTCGCTAGACTCCTTCCCGACTTTCCCGGGTAACATGTTGCTTCATGGGATGCTACTGCTTTTACTGAGTCATATAGCACTAAAATATGGTTCACCAAGATTAAAGCAACCTATCGCTCCTAGTGAGAAGTCTTAACTATGGTTCCATATCCATGACTATAGTTAAGTTTGAATCGAAATTTCCGAAAACACAAATGTCGAGTTCCTCCCAAGCTTTGATTGGAAGAAATGATCTGGGTAGTCAGAAGAAGGTTGTGTGAAGAAAGGCAGTTCGATGGATACGTTAAGGTTTGCGGATACATTCTGTGATGTTGAGATTTTTTATTTTATAAACGTCCTATGGCACACATTTCGTGCGAAGAAGCAGAGGTATCCTACAATAAATTATTAAAATTGTTCCATGCTATTTTCTCGCCTGCACTGACAGTCCATCTTTTCTTGGTTTATGCGCTTCAACCATGTAACTCGATTTTTTCTTGGCTTGTGCATAAATCCAATTTGAACGCGCGCGCTTCCTGGCTTGTTAATAACTGACCAATCAGAATGCTAGCTTGTGCATGAATTGCATGAATTGACTGCCCAAATCGCCCGCCAGCTTAAATGTGGGTGCCATGGCAACATCTCAACCCACATACAGCTATGTATTTTGGAGCCCAAAAACACTCTAATGCTACATCAGTGGTCGCGTGGTGCCGTTGGTCAGGTCACCTTACTTACCGCATGCATCAGGGCCCATAAGCGAACACTTAACATTGGTAACGCCTCTCTTGTTAAACTTCAAAGCATTCCTTTCCTTTTCATTGTGAGTACTCTCTACCTGCAGGCCAAAAGAGTGCCACTGACTGATTGGTCTGCTTTGCATCACTGTTGACAGCCCCTTTTGTGCGCCTGTCCTCAGTAGCAGCCCCGGATACTACGAAACCGATTTCCAAACCCTGCGCTTATTGTTCACACTCTTATGCAAGCGCTGATTATTGCGTGCTGCAATCCCGCTCTACTAATGTGTTCTCTCCATCAGAAACGAGTCAAAGTCTTTGAATTGATTGCCTCCTCGCTTTCTTCCCGCTGGTAGTGAAGAGGCCGCTAGAGCTTGACACGCCGCAGTGGACATTTTGTTGAGACATCGAACGTAAGGGTTTTTTTTAGCTTAGATGCCCGTTGATAGTTACTTTTGCGCGATTTATCTGGTAACGCCCATGAGTCGCAAAAAAGAGGTTCATTGTTTCAAAATTAGCGTAGCTGTGTCCCAACTAACTGTAGCCGCCGAAGACAGTTTCTGTGACGCAGTGTTCTGTTGTAAAGAACTAACTGTTACGTCTTGATGGACGCTAGTGCAACTCTGTAGCGGTCCCTTGGCTTCCTGCTCCGCCCACTGTGGTATATCAAGAGGCACGGTAGCTCTACACAACCCTTTATGGAGACAAAGGAAAATTATTACAACTGTTTTTATGGGGTAGTCACAGAGTGTTCCACAAGGTCGTCCCAGAATCTCCGTGAGGGGGCGAGAAGCGTCCAGTCAAGGATGCTCGACCCGGATTGGCTAGCATGCCCTCGTTTGGCCCGTGTCCTGCACGTGACACATCCATCCAAATGATGTGAGGTTCGGTTATTAGGGACGGCTGGCCCCGAACACCTCTCCCTTGAGAAGGCTGTTCAACCGACTGCTGCTTTGGACTCCAATGTGACGACTCATGGAGTTGCTGTCGCACTTCGATCCGTCGCTGAAGCTGTGTGCATGCCGGTCTGAGACCTGGTACCCTCCACTTGGGAGGTATGTCACGGTTGTCCGGTGTCCCATGCGACGGGGACGCCTGGCCCCCGAACACTAACACACTTGTTGTCGTTGACGGCATGAACGCTCAGGTACGTAAGCTCTGTGCTGCCAAAGTTTTGTTAGGTTGTTGTCCTGAACTGAAGGAAAGACGCACGGGGAACTGAGGTCACCCCCTGCAGCGCCTGTTCTTGCGAAGACAATCGTGAAGCAGTTCAAAAATTTATAGCCCTACAAATAATATCAGCGGTATTTCTTACAGATAATATCAGTTCTAAGCCACCTTTCTTCATAAGACCCAATATGTCGGGTTTATCGAGAGTCACCCACAGCACAAAAATATGATTGGCTAAGATAAAAGCAGTTGGGTGCGGAATTTCTCGGATATGGTTAGGTTCATTTATGGACAGCCGAAAAGAAGAATATCTACCTACCGCTAACCTTATGTTGATGCAACCCCGGGCCAAGCCCGTGTTACTGCTCACAGCTGGGCACCTCAACCCCCAACAAGGCTAATTCACACCTGATTGGTCAGGGAAACGGGCAACTCTTCAGCCGACAAACAAGGGACCATTGGCTATGAGAAAGAATGGACTCCGCAGCTAATCAAGTTTTAGCAGTCGCATAATGACCGCGACTGTGTTCCGTTTGCCTGAAAGCTCTGAATGCTTACCTTTCCCACCATAATTTCCGATTGCGAAGTGATAAGTTGGCCCAGAAGTTAGCCACTGGTAGCATCGTAAGTCTATATAGTTCACTATTTTTAACGCACCAACCGTCCTAATTAACCCAGAATATCGCCCTACGCTTGAACTATTCTGACTGTTCCTGTTACAGCGGGCGCTTTCAATGAGCGCAGCTGAAGGGCTTCAGTTTGTCAAGGGTGTGGTTACTTTTAGCTTAAATGGAGATAGGCCTCGTACTTTTGTGGAGATTTCGTCATGTAAGTGAAGCAATCTATGCTGAAAAGCCGAGAAGCACTGTACAGCTTTTTCATCCTTAGTGCGAATCATCAGCAGTGCGCATTTCACGAAACTCCGAAGAGTCTCGAACCCGCCACCTCCCAGCTAGTAGTTTGAACAATTAACCGTTCGGCCACGAGTGGCTGAGCAGCAGTGTGATTAAATCGCACTTAGACAGGATATAGCGCCGCTCATCCTTCAATCACGGGATGCACATCACGCGGTCACAGGTGTTGACTGGCTCCTCGAGCAACGACTTCTCAGATAGAAGTTCCACTCATCGGGTGAAGTTTATTCTTCCACTGAGCTATAATGTTTATTCCCAACCTTGTGGGTGGCATGCCGTCTGGCATGATCATGCGTTTACAGTCAGAATGGGGCACTACTGAGGGATTTGCGGGAAGTGTTGACTGCGCGAAAAGGGGACAATGTCACAAACAGTGGGAGGTACTTGATTAAACAATAACAATAATAATATGTTTCACTTGCAACCTGTAGTGAACAATAGGCATGAGGTCCGAGTAATTCAGTGACTCCGTTGGCTGCCATGAACTAAAACTGCAAAACCATTGCTGGCCATGAGTGACCTTGGGCGGTTGGGTAAATGGCCGGAGTCATAACAAGCAAAAGTGGAGGTGGAGATGGGATAATCCGAATTGGGAGAACACGGCAAGTTTAGTCTCAAAAATATGGTGCAATCTGAGAACAAGCAGACTCACTGGTTGCTCTGTTGCTGGGAAGTCAGGTGTAGGGGTTAGGTTGGATGGGGACACAGAGGTGGTTGAATTTGAACGAGTAGTCCAATAGGTTGGAATGAATGTCATGGTGGTCGTTGGGGTCAATGAAACGAGTAGGCAAGAGGGCACAGTTGCGGGTGTGCTATCAAACTGAGTATGGCAGTGCCGTGCCATCATTGGCCTGACATGCTTTCAGTTTTTGGATAGCCACGTGACGGACGTCACATTTGAGATGATTCGACTTGGGTATGCAGTTCATTGAGTAGCGGTATTCATTTCAGCCTAGCCGAGGAAACAAGCTGGAACGAAGCGATATGGGATTGTTGGTTTTCTTGGTCCGTTTGGTGATCCGGGAGTTGTAGATCATAGGTCGGTTGGAGTGGAGATCAGCTAACCAAGTCGTCCAAAGCGGGCACTTCCAAAGTTTAAAGCTTGGGAAGGTGCGGAGAGTGTGAGGAGATTTTGGATTTTTGTGGGGATTTCGTCCTGTAAGTGAAGTCAATCTATGCTGAAAAGCCGACAGCACTGTAAAGCTGTTCCATCCTTATTGGGAATCATCAGCAGTGCGCATCTCACGAAACTCCGAAGAGTCTCGAACCCGCAACCTCCCGGCTCGTACTACTTATTCGTATCGCCAGCGAAAACTTCTTGACCGCACCTTATAACCTAAAAAAGCGTCATACGGCTGCAGTTGGTTACCGCAGATGTTAAGCAACATTTTCGCGTGATAATTCGGCACGTCGCTGAATGGGACCACACCCAACTCATTTTCACCGAAACTATAGGGGTTTTGAAGCTATGACTTTAACGGGAAGTTAGTCTAATCCACTTGCACCTTCCGGTGACATGTTTCTCGTAGAATTTTTTCAAGAAGGCGAAATGTCAAGGTCACGGACCATCACCAATCCGCATTTTTTTACCAGTTTACGCGAGGTGAAACCAGAAGTCGCACTTCAGCCTAATTTGTGGTTCTTCGGTGTGCATTAGGAATAGAAAACGCCTAAAGGATATCTGAAGCAGATTCCACTATGGAAGACCGGTCATCGACGTTTGTTTGCCTTACACTCCTGAGATTTAACAAATGAGATGGTTTTTCCAGCGAAGCTCGTCATAACACACTCTCCCATGGATCCCAACCTCCATTAAGTGCATCATTGTTAAACAATAGCATGAACTGTGTAGTGGCGATGCAAGGGCCATCTCTGTGGATGATCCCTTTCTCTAGATTTGCATAACTAGCCTGTAGATATAGCATGATAGCTGCATGTATCATTCCTGTTATTAATTTAACGGTGACCACCACGAGACGGTCACCATGAAGACGGTAGACATTGTCACTCACCCAGACTATTTATCGTAACTGCTGGGCCCGTGTACGCTTGAGACGCTGATGATGGGGCATCACCAATGCACGACAGCCCCCTATAGTCGTAACTCCATGCGTTCCAACTCATCTCGAATACTTATTGTAGCTGCTAGACCGGCGTCTACCTGCAACGTTGATTATGAAAACTCACTTATGCACAGTAGCATAACCCGATGGCCGACGACGGCTCCTCATGCCCATGACTATACGCGACGCCGCTTATCTTTGCCACCTATAGTAAACGCCAGGCCAGTGTCCATGCGGGCTGATAAAAATAAGGCCTCAACTATGCGTGATAGCCTAAACTGACGACCCGTCATACTCATTGCTATACTCGATGTCGCTTCACTTGGCTACTTATCGTACTTGCCAGGTCCGTGTACATGTGTAGCATTGATTAACCGGTTGCTTAATCCAACCTGATCTGTAGTACTCGAAACTGTACGAGTTGACGCTTATCTTTGCTGCGTATGATAGCCACCGGGCCAATATTTATGCGAACCAATGAATACGAGGCCTAAACTATGCACACATACTTAATCTAATGGCGAACGACGGACCTCACATTGTTGACTACGTTTTGAAACTGCTAGGCCAGTGCCTGTATGTGGCACTCATTATTAGGCTTCAATTATGCCCAGTGTCCTAATCTAAGTGAAGACGATGGCTCATCATAATCATAGATGTGCGCGCTCTTACTAATGTCTGCTATATATAGTAAACTTCAGGCCAGTATCTATGCGATCCGATAAAAACCAGGCTCCGACTATGCGCGATATCCCAATCTAGCGCCCAACGACGGCCTGTCATAATGGTAACAATCACCTTGGCTACTTATCGTGATTGCTAGACCCGCGTCTATGTGCAACGCTGAGCATGAGGTTTCAACAATGCATAGTAGCCTGGTTCAGTGACCAACGACGGCTCGTCATATGCTCATAACTGTACTCGATGTCACCTGCCGAGGCTACTTCCAGTAACTATCGGGCCCGTGCACATGCTCGTAGCTGACTATACTATCGCAACTACACATTCAACGACCAACGGCGGTTCTGCATATCCGTACGTCATCCACTTGCCTAAAAAGTACACAACCACCTTCAACAAACCATGTTTCTCTTTACTGGTTGCATTGGTACAATCATGATGTGTAGCCAATCCACTTCCCAGTTTTTACTCCATGGGGTTTCTGAAAAATGTCTAATGAATTGTGGTTCGCACATATCTTCCGCGATATCATTTAAAAGAAATAATTAGACGAAGTTGCAGTGGCCAACTCGCCAAGTGCTTAAAAATCCGTCCGTCCACAATTCCCGGTCAGTGTCCGCGCTGAACCTGGAGACTTACTGACATAAAGGTAAACTCCTTACTTCTTCAATTAGTCCGATTTGCGATAACGAGGAAGCCGTGTGTACATCGATGACTCGATAGCAGAAGTCGGAAACCATATGCATTATTGAGCCCAGCAAAGTTAAAACTAAAGATGAATGTACATTTGCCAGCCGCAAAACTAAGTATCGTAGACTTGGGCTTTAGGGTCCAAAGGTCACGCGCGTAATCAAAAGTCACCAATGGATGCAACTGTAGCAAAGATCTGGTGAGTGGGCGGGTGCTTGGTGTCAAATCCGCTCGCTTAGAGCACTAAATACCAATTTCACCCGATTTGCACCATCTGATAACGATGCAATATAGCTTAATAAAATCGACAGCTTGGTCTTCTGCATCGAAACTCGTAATTATCACACACTCAACCACTTCAGCCTGATGCACACGTTACTTGACATTACCGGATATACCGCCTCGAAGCCATATGTGTTTCAAATTAGCAAACCCAACCCAAGCATTGCAGTTTCGTACATTAGCCTCATCTGTCCTACCATAATCAAAACCAATACAGCTTCAAATGTATACGAAACGCTGCAAAACACTCTCTCCAACCGGATCGGAAAAATGCCTGCAACCTTGTTCCGGTTGTCACTTGCCTTGCGACAACAAGAAATACAAGCGAATGACATTTGTTCATCCGCTTGCTTTAAAATATATATGTGCATATATATTGTAGTAACCGTATTTTCCTCAGCTTATTTCTCGGTGTGAGCCTCCCAAAGCTAGCGTTCACGTCAAAACAACCACCAAAGTAGCACAAGGTCTATTAATGCCCAAAACGAAGTCAAGAACAGTTGTACAGCCCTTCGTATATATAGCGTAAGCAGTTTTAAACTTCCGGAAGTTCTGACGCGTTCTGGATGCGCCATTGGCAACCGGCATTTGGCCAATACTGGGTCATGATTGATTGTTGGGTCCAGATTTTTGACCAATCAGCTCTCGTCTTGATGCCGGACCGGCAAGCGTCCCGAATTCTGGGCCAACCTTGAGCGGGCCAGGCTTATCGGCCGTAGCAGCGCCCTAAAGACGTCGGTATAGCGGGATCCGTGTAGATTCCTGCCTAACATATATATGCACGAGGAAGCCTGAAAGTACTGTGTGAGGCTCACAGCTAACCTGCGTATGCAAGGAGTTGCTGCCTTCGTCTTAGTTTGACCACACCACCCCGAGTTCAATTCATCATCCAAACAGCACATACGTGCTGTCCTCTTGTCCTCTGTGGTCATCCCATGCACAGGTTGCCGGCAGTCACAGCTAGCGGTTGATGGTTGTTTTTGCCATGCACCACTCGTTTTCTGAAGTTAACAGCAGTGGTTCTGTGGCTGGTGATCCATAATCTTTCCTCCCATTCAAGCTGACGTAGTAGACCTCTGTTAAGCTACGCTTCTGATCCATCATCTGGGAAGCTGTTGCCTGATCACTTTTTACTTGTCTACTGCCACTTCTCACATTAACCCTTTCTTTTGCACAACCCAGCCCTATGTCAGGATTCTTGGTAAGCTAAAAAATACCGCCTATTCCAATTAGCCCAGCGGTTTGTTTTCCTGCTAGCTACCTCAACAACAAAATCTTCTCCCCCCCATCAAAAAAACTTGGCATTTACTCTGGCCCAACTAGTTTTCGGTTTATAGATCAGCAAACAAATTCACCTTTTCTGCGCCGTTTAGCTTGCTGTCACCGTCCTTCAGGTTTCTTTCCACTGACACCGTTTTGTTTTATTCCTTCTGACACTGGCCAGGCGCCAATGCTCTTATTCGATTCCTTCCCCATTCCCCTCTTCCCAAGCTCCAAACTTCGGCTTCCGTTGCCGGAACGTCCCATAGGATTGTTATTCAATCAATATGGCTGATCCCCGGTGCACACTCGCATGGTCCTCCAACGGGGCAGTGACCCTGCATCGACCTGACTCTCTCTCTCTCCTGGTCTAACCCAGATCCAGCTGTCCCAGGGAAATTCATACCCGTGTCCCATCGCGGCACCATTGACGACCGTTAGGGGGCTGTCCGTAAACCGAAGTGTCAGCGCAATCATGGCATAGCACTGTCATACACAGCGTGATGGCACTCCAGCAAATATTTTCTTCACAATGTCGACCGTATACATGCACTCACTCGAGCCTGCAATTGCAACCACGAGCAAATATTTCACCTAGCGCCAACTATCTCTGGGACGAGTTAATTCTAACCTGATGAGACTTTCGTTCGTATTTGAACAACCTGGTTTTCAGCTGCGATTTCTCCTTGCCTCATCCACAAGTTCAATTCCAAATACGGTGTTCATTTGACCCTACGCATTGGCGCTATCTCCCCATCCAACCTATCCTTTACAGCCTACTTCCCTACAACGGTGGAATAAGTGAGTCTACTTGGCTTCAGATTAAGCCAAATTTTTTGAGACACAACTTGCTATTTGCTCCTACTTCGAATTATTTCATCTCTATCTCCATTTTTGCTTTTTGTGACGCTGGCCGTTTACTCCATGGCCCAAGGTGAAATTATGCCTATCAATTGTTTTCAGTTTTAGCTCATGTCAACCGGCTCCATTTTGAACTGGTCGGATTTCATGTCCATTGTCCCCTTTAAGTTGGGAAATAAACCTACTATTATTATTTAATCGGATATTGCCCACTGTTTAGGTCATTGCTCTCTTTTCTCTCAATCCTCACTACCCGCAAACCCCCCATTCATGCTTCATTCTGCTTGTAAACGTACGATCATGCCAGACGGTAGGCCACTCATAAGTAAGAATAAAACTTATTAAGGTCTTGATCTATCTCTGAGGATTTCCTCGGCCATCCAAAACTGTCCCACCCCTAATAGAATTGCAAAGCTCAGCCAAATCATCTCAAAAAGGGCGTCCGTTACGGGGCTGTCTAAAAACCGGAGGATTTCAGTGCATTGGTGGCATGGCACTGCTTTACCTAGTTTGATATCACACCCGAAACTATGCTTTTCCTTCCCTCGACTATACCCTATCGCTCTATCGCTCCATTACCCGCAACCAAAAACAAACTCACGCTTTATTCTGATCAACCTTATTGTCATGCCTGACGGTATGCCACACACCTGCTGTGAATAAACATTTTCATGACAGCATGATACTTTGTGGTTATAAGGTGCGTTCTAATGGACAGAATGACCTTGGCGGGTTCATCCAAAAACATCTGTGCCTTTTCTTTCTCTTCAAAGATGACAACGATATCTGCGTACTCACAATCAACAATATTTTCGCCAGAAGATATTTAAAAACCGGGTTCAGAAAACATTTCAGCGTTCGCCTCATATCTTCTTAATCAAGAGAATGGGGATAAATGTGAAGAAAGCTCTCTCGACGGACACCGCTTTGTGTGAAGCAGCTTTTGGAGCTCCCCAAATCTTTCTGTAACATGTCCACTCCTTTCGTACCTTTTGTCCATGACGGCTGACAACTCTCACCTCACTTGCATGTTCTCTCCCCAAAACATACCTCATCCTCATGATGAATCTTATAATCCGCTTTCTGTAATGAAGAAAGTGGAAACCAAAATGGAAGCAACTACTGTCGGACGCCTGTGTGCACTGCCTGGGCTAGCCAAGGACGTGGCATACATCCCGAGCAATCCCTCTACGAATAAAAAATCCATTGATGGAAGAGTGAAAGATGCTACAATACCAATCAAATACACGTGATATGACGCCTTAGGGGCAGCTGGATTCGCAAAGCTCCACACTTTTATTTGGTATACAGTAGCCCCATTCTGGGGTCAGATCGTCGTACAAACACGCAACATCAGATATCTCTGGTCTCATGTCTCTGCAAGTTCAAAGCTACATTAATTGCGTACCATCTAGCCAATGCACGTCCTTCATGTTCGCAAATGTCATCACGAGCTTGCATCAACGGAATACACATTATCTGCGCGTAAATATCGATTATCGTTTCTGAAATCGCCCATTGTCCCTCACTGAAGTAGTTAGGAATTGTGACATCTTTTGACTGTCTGTTATTTCGGATAGCATTCGAACTCACATCAAAGTGTTTACTGGCAAACATTTCGGACACGTTTTCCCATTTTGGGTCCCGATTGTAGACATGGCTGTTTTATTACCTCGTTTGAATGTCAGCAATGGATCACCGTGAACTCCCGATAGACCCAAGAATATCCCGACTACAACGACAGCCGTAAACGGCCCGGAATCCCTTGCTTGAGAGAAAAGACTTATCCTGTCTTTGAAGTTCTCCTTGAATCTCATAGTACTCGACTGTGTAAAGCAGCGATAAGTGTGGAACTTGACCAAGTGCGCGCACTTCATATTTGCTCTCAAGCATCCCATCCAGCGGCTGTCCGCAGAATAGCAGCGTCCATCCAGAACTAATCAAGCGCAAAAATCTGAATTCAAGTAATGTGGAATATCGACGAAAACAGCTGGTGCCCTCAGCACCGGAGTTAGCTGAGCGAGAACAAAGCGCTTATCAGTAGTCGGGAGACAGATTTTTTTGCATTGTCTGAGAGTGAGTCATCAGAGACTCCCATGAGTGCAGTTGTCAGCCGCAGTGCGTGAGCTGAAACAAAAATTACTGAAAATCCATGTTTTACTAGCCCTGTCATTGCCCGTACTAACTAAGCCAGCGCTTAGCTTCTCTGCTGGCTTACTCGACAGCAAAGTCCTCATCATTCTGAAATTTTGAAACTACCATAGCCTTGGCCGTTTGCCTTCCGGTTGACTCACTCACCCACAACTCTTACCAACAATGGTATTCTGTTGCATTGCTGTCTGAATGTGCTGCAAACCTACCAAGCGGAAGCACACCAACAATTATGTGCTGTGTCCTCACACCACATCGGCAACCCTAACCAGTCCTTGGTTGGTAAGTCGTACAACAGAAGATCCATGCTTTCCTAAGCCAACTTAGACCGGTGTAATTCTTTTTAAGTTATTTTTCACAGAACGCTGCGTTATAACTCAGAACACTCATCAGACGCTACTGATCTCAACTCATTTCCTCCTCATCCCCCTCTTCCAGAGCTTCGCGCTTCGGTTACAACGGCTGAAAGCGCCTCATACGACCGTCATTCAGACAGTCTGGCTAGTCCCCGGTTTGCACCCACACATCCCTACAACTGAATAAAAATTGCTTGTGACTACATCCACCTGACTCTGCTGTGTCACTCCCTCCGTCTGACCCAGAACGAGCAGTCACGAGAATGTGTGTACCCTGCCGATCGCCGCAAAATCGGCGTCCGTTACGGGGGCTTCCATAGACCGGAATATGTCAGTGCAATGATGGTACGGAACTGCCACACCCGGTCTGAGGACACTGCCGCTGTTGACCCATCACCTTTCACCCAATCTGGCCTGTGACTGCAACTAAAAATACATTTTTCACCCATCCACTCCCACATTCCGGGACGAGTTCGTGCTAACACAATGTATCTTTCGTTCAGATCCAAATATCCCGGGGTCCCGCTCGAAATTCAGTTCGACCCCTGCAAATGTTTAACTATTTTGGTTACGTTATTCGTTCAGCCTGACGCATCACTACTGTCTCCCAATCGAAAATAGCCTCAGTTACTGACTTCCCTTCGACAGCAGCACCCATAAGTCTACTGAGTTTTAATGTAAATCCTGTGTTTGAGGCAAATTTTATCACATGTTCCTACTTTGAATTTATCCGTCTTACCCTCTCCAATTTTGCTTTTCGTGATTCTGGTCATTTACCGAAGCAATCAACTAAAATTTCGAGGCCGGGTGTTGCAGAAACCTCTTCTAGTATTCTAGCTCACTCATGGGTCTTTAAATTGTTTATGCTAAATAATTATTCACTTACCGTGGTCTCCTAAATAGTGGCGATCGGAGAGAACATAGGCCGTTCCTTCCTCATTAGGCCTAATCCTGTCGGTGTCGGAACCTGGTTGGTCGAGCGATTTCTCATCTACATAACCGCTCCCGTCGACGTGCTGGCACTGTGGAAGAAGGCTTACCAACCACTCAACCACATGTGACGGCCAGTCCTCGTATTTATTCCCCTCGAGCAGATGAATTGATTTCTTTGTTTTAATGAACTTATTTTACAACTTTTACGGATTTTGGTCGGACACTGTTTTTTGTGGTTAATCGCCGTTGATATCTCTTTTCTTGTGACGATATCGATCTTGTGGCGAAATGAACCGCGATTTCTCCTCAGGTTGGTGATTGTACCGCCTTATTTTGTAACCACTACGGTATCTGCCGAGGAAAATTTGCTGAGGTTTGATAGACACGTTTATTATTACCTGTGCAAAAGTGCACAGAAGCGCCTCAAGCCCAAGAGACTCAGCTTCTAAGCCCCTCATATTTAGAAGCTGGTATGCGTAAGGCTGCAAGTGAACTCAGATTGTTCAATGTTACTAACTGATATCTCTCTGCCTTTTCAACCCAGGAACGCTTTTCTGTCTCCGCTACAAGAACGATCCAATTTTCAGAAAGACTTGAAAAACCTCAGAGCCCGCCTGTATAGGATATATATTGGAACATCCTACTTCCGAGCCATTAAGCTTATTGCATGTCTCCTAAATTCTAACACAGCATGCGACCTAGCCAATCAAGAAAAGAAATCAGTTCATTTCCTCATGATCGCTTCTGAGATTTATCGGCGCAATGAATGTCGGCATCGGGTCCTAATTTTCAACGCGTCTGATCGAATTTGGCTTGAACATACCAAAACTGTATCTCGACCGCATGTTGCATGCTTGACACCACGTGCGCAACTCGACGGCTCCGAAAGTTGAAACCGTCCATGTGCTGCCCGATAATAGTGCGATTTTGGAATGAAAACAATGCCGTGGGCCTTATAACATCCCAGACCCTGATCTTTGTTACAAATGCCATAGATGATCAACAGTACGGATTCCTGTCTTAGCGAACCGTCAGCGGACGCTTGCTTCACGTCTTGGAGACCATCGCGGCAGTCTACGACGATGGGCTCCCCACTATAATAGTTAATTTGGATATACAAAAATCTTTCAACTAGGTATTTCATGCATCCCTGCCACATAAGTTTAACACTGTCGGCATCACAGGGACCTTATTTCAGTGGTTCGCATCCTACCTGTCCAAGAGGATGCAAATAACACAAACTTGAGGTGAATACTCACCTATACTATCGATCAAAAACGCAGCCGTTCAAGGAATCGCGCTGAAGCCCATCCACGCAATGTATATCTACAATGTCTTCGACGTCGTGTGTCATCCTAAGGCCTCCTCGCTGAAAAATGCAAGAAAATTGCGTAGACATATCCTCCCTCTTCACAGGCACTTACCTTTAGCCGGATTTAGCAGGACTGAGAATCTATTACTCGCAGGTCAAATTACCCTGGCCTTAAATTTTCTTCTGAAAAATTCCGAATAAACTCGTGCCGTTTTCCCTACTAATACGTTCATACTTAATAGGAATCCTATCACTCACTTCACAGAAATCAAAGATCTTGATCTAGGATTCTCTTGTACATTCAGTTCCTTCCACAAATTCTAGTTACACGTTGCCCGAGCACGTAGGCTCAGCCATTTATTGTTTTACTCCTTTCACCACCGAGGCAAAATTTTCGCCATTTCCAAACTATGCGCGCCATGAGTCTTGTAATCATGTCCCGAATTTTCTTCCTTTTGTACCCGAGTATCAGACCAGCACTTGAAAGCGTCCAACTCTTATTAACGAAACGAATGCTCTCATGGTCCTACCCTTCCTCACACCTCTCCCGCTGTCAAACTTTAGGAGTTGAACTACGGCTCAGACGTTTTAAGCACAAAAGTCGTTCAAATCAGAGGCTAGGCCAAGCGTTAATTTCCACCCTTGCTATAGATCCAGTTACCCCAGCAGCCTCTCAATATGCCCCACCAACTAGTACAAACCTACGCCACCAATTCCTTCTAGTTTACTACGCTCGCATCTGAAACAGTCTTCCGGAGCAGCTGCTGTACAACACGCAGCGGCATACTTTTTCGCACGCTTGTGTTCTGTTTGTTGATGCAGCTTGGACTCATCCTTGTTGTTTCACTCATCTGCCAGCACCACAAACAACAGACGGCAAAAAGCAGAACTTTCGTCAAAAATTCTTTTGATATACACATGGGGTAGCCTGACGACACTGTGCGATGCTCGCAACTTATATGCGAAAATGTGGCTGCCTTCGTCATAATTCGCGTTGCACCACACCAAAGCAAACCTCGTTAGCCAAACATACATGGACCTACTTGCTCTTCCATGAGTGGATACATACAAAAATGAGTGAATAATGAATAATATACACGCAGCTGTATATCTAAACCTTCAACTGCCAACATACGAGGCTAGCGTCTAAATGCTTTTCCGCCATGCACCACGCGTTGCCTGAAGCTGACTGCAGTGCTTCGGAGGCTGGTGGTCATTACTCTTATATTCACTTTTCCTCCATTATGATTTGTCGAAATCACGCAATAGTTCCTAAAAATCTGGTTATTGTTCTTGGAATTGCTACTCCCGTCTGCTTTTGTACTTGGTTTTCCCTAACACTACGTCTCTGCATACTTATGATGATTTTTCTGTCTATAGTGCTATAAAAGCCCATCTCGGCGAGCTCAAACAGACTTTGATCGCTTGTTGTCCCGTCCTCAACTGTAGCACACGTTCAGCTCTTTTCTCTGTTTCTGGACTTAAGCTTAACTGATGTCTCCTAAAATTTCTAAGGAATTACTGATCTCACCCCATCCTATCTTCTCAAGCTCTGAGCTTCAGACGCCCTGTCTGGCTGTTATCCATTCCATCTGATCCGTGCTTTACACCTAAAGGGTATATCATCTAAACCAAAATATACCTGCGATATTACATCGGCCTTGCTCTGCATCTACTGAGTTCATCGGCCAACTCGAAAAATCCTGCTGACCACAGAATTGCACACCTTGGCATAATCACCTCGGACGTGACGTTTGTCACGGGGTTGTCAAGAAACCAATGTTTTTCGGTGCAATGATGGCTCGGCTCTGCCATACCCAGTTTGATAGCATACCCGCAATTATTCGCTTCCTACTTTTGGCCGTCTCGCTCAATCACGCCCTTGTCTGCAACTGCGAACGAATTCTTCACCTGGCCCCAGCCGACCCCAGGACATGTACGTTCTAAACTGCTGCACCTTCTGTTCGGATATGAACATCTCGTTGACCTTCATTCCATGCTCTTCACAAGGTCCGTTATTTTCTGTGCAGTGTACGTTCCGTCTCGTGTGTTAGCACAACTTATCCCCGCTATCGAACTCTTACATCCGACTTCACTCCAACAGCGACCTTATTGTGCCTAAATAGTTTCAGCTTACACTGTGACTCTCAGATTCCTGCCACCATTTTCGTATGTTGCTGATTCCTCTACATTATGCCCACTTACGTTGTTTGCGACCCCGGCCATAGGCCAAAAAGTTCAAGGCCAAAAGGACTTCGTCGGCGGTCTTAGACTTTAGTTCAAATTGACCGGCCAGATCCTGGCAACCCTGCTACCGCACCGGATTCATTGTTCTTTTTCCTCATTTTTCGCATTTTAAATTTCTCTTATCATGCTCCAGACAGGATGCGCCTTTGTTCCCTTCCTCGTTCCGATTTCGCGCGAAAACCTTCAAATTATAATGATCCGATCATGTTTCAGCTTCATATGTTCTCCAAAAGCAAGGTAAACTTCTACTAACTATGTTTGCTTCCTCGTATCAATTTACGCAGGACCAAGTTTACATCGAATATCACCCACTCTTTATGAAAATGTCCTTTTGTTGCGCAAACTCTGGTTCCTGCCAATTTTACCTGTCCTGAATTATTCTGGCTGCAACCTTATGAACGTGCCTGGCGGTATGTCATTTACTAGCTGGGAATAAATAGTATCATCATTCTTCTGTCAGTGGAAGCTATCAGGTTAAAGCCTTCACCACTCAACAATCAGCGCAAATTAGGCAGTCACAGATGCTTCATGCACTTAACTCCCCGGGCAGTCACGTAAGTCGTCCAACATCGATACATTTGAGCTTGACGGCCGAAGAACCCCCGCATTACACAATAACTTTTTGAGGCCGTCGAAATTACCTGGCCTCATCTGAAGTGATATCGAACTCTGCTGGGACTACAACCGTCCCTGATAACGCTGAGGCGACTGTGGTATGCACGCTCACTCTATACTATGACTCTGTACCTTTTTCCGATTCCACACATTCGAATGTATTGGTTTTGTTTCTTACAAATTTCCAGACCGGCTATCGTAGCCCAATTCTGGGATGCCAACTCGAATCCACAGGCCCCCAAAGTACCCCGACATCTCGTGTAAATAACGAAACGACTAACTGTAGAAGCGTGCACACTACTGAGTCATCTATGAATGAAACTCACAAATGTCCCATCACAAACCATCGGCCATTTTGTCCTCCATGTAAACGGATTCCCATATTTTGTCGCACCTAAGCCTTTTACACCATCAACAGCTGGTATTTGCGTTGACGCTCCCATGGTACACTCATGTTCTCTGTGATCGCTGAATGCCCCAGCACTAGATCCATACTAGCCTATTCAGTAGCTTCTAGTTTCACAGCCTCACAAGACCTTGAGCTTTCATCCCTCCTGCAAAGGGGCTTTCTGCTTTTCAATCCATGAAAACTCGAAATTCCTCAAGCAGCCCGGAAGAACTCCCTCCAGGTCATGTAACAGCCAGTGCAATCACTACATTAGTCTTTAACAACACTTCTCCCCCTACAAACCACCTGATCTATCTCAGGGACCCGCTGATAACTGTTAGCTTTACTTATTTGAGACCGTTACTGCAGCCTATGATGTCAAACACTATTGTGGATATTCACAAAGCCTTTGACCAGGACCTTCATGCATCCCTGACGAAGAAATCCAAATCTGTTGGTATCACTGGATCCTTATATCAGTGACACACCTCCTATCTGTTTGACAGATCACAGGTAAGACAAATTAGTGACAAACAGTCATCCGCGCTACAGATCAACAGCGGAGTCATTCAAGGGAGCGTGATGGGCCCTATTATCCCCCCAGTGTATATCAATGACGTCTTTGACGCTGCATACCATGAACGATATGGAACTTGCTTACATGTTTCCCTTCATTGCTAAAACTTTTGCCTTCCGCCGGATCCGGCAAGACTTAGACTGACTCGCTGGTCAGGTGCCTATAGCCTAAGCTTCTCACATTCAAAGTCCTACATAATTTCCTGCCACTGCTCCGTCCCGGCTGATGCGTTCACAATTACTAGAAACCCTGTCCCTCATTCCACACAGATAAAAAACCTAGGCCTCAGATACTCCTGCAGCTCTAGTGTTTTTCCTCAAACCCAGTTCAAGGTTGCCTTAGCACGTAGACTCTGCTTTCCAATATTACGCTTTTTCCGTCTTCGAAACAAAAAGGTGGCAATTTTCAAGCTGTGTGCGAACAAATGTGGAATTCGTTCCTCCCTTCTCTTCCCTTCATACCCAAAGTTGTAGGCTGGCACTCGGGGACGTCAAACGTTGATTCAAAAAGGTTATTTCTGCAGACCAGCTCTCCCAATTACCGCTCCTTCTGTATACCGTGGGCCTTGTACCACTATGGATCAGGTGGTTAAAGATAAATCTAACTCCCCTACACCGCCTGGTGTAACGAAATGCTTTTATAGCAGAGGCCAGGCCAAACGTGAAGTCGTATACTCGCTATGAAATTCCGTAGCACCAGGAGGCTATTAGTGTGCTCTCCATCGCGTGCAAGCCTACGCCGCTACTTATTTGTTGTGCACTCGCAACTACGGCTGTCTCACAGATTAGCTTGCAGGTAACTCTCTTACGTGTGAAGCCCCAGCCGCCCTACTCACTGCCTAAATATTTTCTGATCTCATTTATGAATCGGGTTCAAAGCCCCTCCTAAATTGACGAAGGTACTGTTAGAGGACAAAACACAACTTAACCAAAGGACGCTGCTCACAAGGTCGCTGAAAACTCTTCGACAGCCCACGACCAGTTTCGCCTTTCTTGAGGCCCATCAGGTAGGTGGCCTGTGTGCAGCACATTCACTTGTAGAATATCATAGACGAGGGACTCAGTTGGGTCTCTCGTGAAAACCAAATTGATTTGCAAATTGGTGTATTTCTCGATAACTTAAACAAATTTTAAAAATCAAAACCACCCCGTTGGTATTACCTGGTACCTATTTTGCTTGCTTTGAGCATCAGTAACTCGCGGTGCCTGCTTGATCAGAGATGCTGTATTAGTGGTCCGGCTTCTTCCCCGAGACCATTGATACCAGGTCCCTTCCAGCTTCGTCCTTACCCCGAACTACTTTATCCTATCTGTTCAATGAGTAGTGCTTTGTCTTGCCTAACAACACCCAACAAAAACATAAAAGTTAGATTTTCTCAATTCTGAGAACATCTTATACGCCACACAGACTACTCGGCACAGACACACATAACAGCGGTACGCGTCTGCTTGGCCTGGTAGCTTAAACTCCGCCGTCGTTTATCCATGGTTCACACGCTATAGGCAACTGCGTTCTGACGCCTTTGTGCCAATGGAAGCTGCCGCCTCTTTCGCCCTACCCGTGACCTGCTCTTTCCAGCGGCTGTTTGTAGTCTGCTTATTTGAAACGATTGAGCTGTTCTGTTGACGTGGCCCTCCCCGACCGGACAAAATATCTGGTAGCTGAAGTATTTTTAACGAACAGGCCGCAATTACAGGTGCTTGGTGGCAAGGCACCTTCTGGATCTGATGGCACGCATATGGTGTGTGCTAACTCTCTAGAACAGATTGTTGCAATAAGGTCTCAGACATCCACAGTTTTGGTTTATAATAATATAGAGGACTTCGAACGACTGGTCTTGATGGGATATCACTGTCCACCGGAATCTTATGGCGTTTTGCAGACGGTACTCTTGTTGTAACCGGTGATACACGTTTTGCAGCGGTACTCTTGTTGTAACCAAGAGTGGTTGCGTGAAAACTTACACGGCCATCTAAGAAGTTTAAATCCTCCGATCAAACTTAGCATGGAGAGAGAAACCACCTGAGGTACATTACACTTCATGGATTGTACAACACCGAAGAATATTGGAAAGAAGAAAACCACTAACTAGCAGAAACCCAAAGATACGGGAAATGTCTTACAATGCTCATCAGCGCACCCAAAGTTCATGTACGCCAATATTGCATCAACGAAGTTGAGACGGCTTAAAGCGCTCTTCACAGAGGAAATAGACCAAACGGCAGGTCAAATCGAGTTTGCTAATAGACTATACGAATTTGCATACACAGTGAGCTTGATTAGAAAGAATTTGAGATGAACATTGGCTCCAGAATCTAAACCCAACAAATAATCGACTGGCACACCGGTCATCCCGTATAGAATAGAAACATTGCAAATTATTCGTATACTGCTGAATTAGCCAAAATTATTGGGGCATCCCCGAAGGATAAAACGCTACGTTTAGCTCCGGTGCGAATAAAACGTCACTT
>NW_008751912.1:580165-583099 GCF_000715545.1 Opisthorchis viverrini
GCTATACAACCATGCTCGCTACCGTGATAGGAGCGTGATGCCGGCAATATGTTGCCTACGGGCAGCGAATGTGTTAGGAAAACACAGGCACTGTCGCTTCTCAAACAAGGCCGAGAAGGAAAAGCGACCGGCATTGAAGAATACAAGCTCCAGCTGCCCATTTGGACCGTTGTAAGGATAAATTGTCCGTTTTGAGGCATGGTCTATAGATACCGGTAATGCAATCAAAACAACAGCACAAATGTTTTCAAACTGCAGGCGATATTATGGTGGCTGAAATAGTCTATTTTTTCTATTTACATCAGTGCTTTTTAAGGGCGCAGTCGGCCTCGTACCATAAGATTGCCTCCTGCACAGGTCCTACATAAGTCTTCTTGGTTGTCGGTGAAAGTTCCCAAATAGTACCGACACAAAGGCACGCACACTCTTGGCGTCATCCAGCCGAGGAAGTCTCCGCTCTCAATCTCTGGTCACAGGTTTTTGAAATCAATTTCCCCTTCAGGTTTCTTGGTTTCTTGTTTCCATCCTAGCAGAGAGCCTGAATAACGTCAATATTCATGCTACTGGTGTTGAACCTGGTGGCACTCACGATGTCCTGCAATCTATGATGCCGCAGTTTTACCGCGTACCATTTCTATTCCAATTTTTTCCAAATTTAATTGATGCCTTATTCGCGTTGTCGCAAAACATTTACTTCCTTGTAACGGAGAACAAAAATTTCATCTGCCCTGATTATGGCGAATGAAATATATTTCCAATATGCTATTAACGGTGAAGAGTTGAGGCTAATAACCTCAGGAAATTTCTCAATTCTCGGTAACTTTGCTACTACGACGTTACCCGCGTAGATACTGAGGTCTGCAAACAGGCCATTGGGCGCATCGTTTTAAAAGTCTTGACGTCCAAAACAAACCAGCCTAGGTGGAAGAACTCTTAGTTTGCGGATGGTGGTCGGCGTCTTCAAATCAATGGGGAAGACTACAAAAAGAAGAGGAGGCCCGCACTACACACCCATTCCTACAAGGGTAGTTTGGGTATAAGTGCTGGGGGCAGTCTATCAGACTGCACACATATGAACTTGCCGTTAGACAACGCGGGTTATTCTCACTCATTTTCTCACTCGTCTCCTCACACGAAGACTAGGCACGATATGAATTGGGTTAGACAGTGTCCTTTACTATCCTGGGGACGAACAAAGAAAGAACGTTAAATGACGAATGGGTGATGCTCATGTTATAAGGCCATCAACAAGCGCATTGCCATAGGTGCAAAGAACTGCGAGGCTAAGAAGCATGGAGCTAGGAAAAAGGCTGTTGAGACAGCAAGCGGACACAAATTCTCAGAACCAAATAAAACTCTGTAGCACACATTGGAGCCAAAATAATGAGATAAGGCAAAATGTCAAACAAATGCTGCGCGGAGCAGAGGAATGGACGTAATGAGGCAAAAACGATAAACGGATTTATCCCAATGGATGGAACCTATCAGAAATGGAAAATACTCATCCAGCCGAACGTTATAAAGGCCAGCTGAGACGCAAAACACGAGGAAACAAGAAGAAAGAATCAGAATGGAAGAACGAAAGTCCGGAAACGGAGCTGCCCTGCGAATAGATCAGGTGCCAAAAAGCATATTACAATGCACGATGTGTTTGCTGAGCATACAAGTCCCCATTCTTCGTTCATCAAATGAATAGCAAATGAACGACCCATACAGAGCTCCCATGTTTGTAGTCTACCTGTTCATTACCACTGAACCCAGATGGTGCTTCACCTAAGTCAATAAATTCGGTGAAACCAAGGTTTACGGAAGTTTAACATTCAGTTGAACCACAGCGCAAGAATCAGATGACATCTGACGTTTTCGTGAAACCGCTATCATGTGAACGTCGAAGTTATTTGCAATGAATCCGATGCTTATTTAAATCACTAAATGTGCCATGTACCTCCGGACACTTCAACTGCACACTCCTTTCCGTTTGTGAGCGATGGTTGTTTAAAACTGATCAGGCGGTTCTACCTGTGTATAAACGAAAAAGTGACCAGAGATCATAGACATGAACCTGCAGTTGTTAGAACCTGCAGACATTCATTAAGTGAACACCTGAACTCACAAAAAACGGCTGTTTCTTGCCACTGGCAGTGACTGGCATGAGTTAAGTGATAACTACTATGATACTACATAAAAATACGATATGGTATATAACTCGTCAAACGAATCCCCTCTTGGACTTAAGTACCACAAGATGGTGTTTTGAAGGTTATTATTCAATGTGGTTGCAAATCAGAGTGAAAACCTCAATATCGCAAAAACGTAATTCCTAACTGCACCTCCCCAAGAGTGGTATAAAATGCCTCCATCGCATATGAGTCAGGACTTTTGCGTTTGGCAACAGCAATGGAAAATAACCCGGACATATATATGGTACAATTCAGGTTAGCTGTAAGGCTAAGTAGGTGGTAGCTAGAGAGGAAGAGATGGATTACTTGTGGGGGCGCAGGGGCATATCAGTAGCAGGGAAGTAAGACTAAGTATAAACCTTATTATTATTGTTATTATTATTAAGACATATATCTTTGTGGATCTTAGCAAAAGTATTGAAACAGCGCCTGCCTATTTGAAAGCATAGGTTGATGAGCGTGGTGACTGCAGAAATTCCTACGCGAGGTTCAACTTGGATGGATTTTCGGCAGACCAAAACTGAGCAGGTATCAGAAACTTTCCGTGATTCGTCTGAATCCCCACAAAAATTTAAAATAACCCACAAGCAGCTGGACAGAAACAGTAGTGTCATTGCTGAGTATGAAAATGAAAGGACTGAAAACAGCTCTTTAAACATCTTTACTTGGTGCCTCTAACGTATCGAAGAGTTACTTACTTACCAGGACTTGGTATATCCGGCCGCTAGGACGCTTCAACAATACGCGAATAGAC
>NW_008751912.1:585726-591814 GCF_000715545.1 Opisthorchis viverrini
TGGAGATATCAGATTGCTGGAAGTAAGGTGATCTAGGATGGCTCGCTTCAGAATGCGTTCCATCACCTTGCACGGCACGCTAGTGAGGCTCATAGGCCTATAGCTGCCAGAAGGGATAGTACTTTCCCGTCGCTGCACTGGTTTGTGTTAATGATGCATTGTTGGAACACGTTAGGATCAAAGGTTTTCAGGAGAAGGAGTCAACAAAAGTTCAACAGAATAGTAGTGAATTTTGATCAACAGATAATAGTTTGACTTCCATGAGCATAACGTGCTGTGAGAAGCCAAATCAAGACCGTTTTTGCAGAACTTTGGAAGACGCTCCGTCCTAACGCAATGCTCCCACTTTCAAGGCGATTTGTTTTGAGCGGAGAATCCATTCGTGTCAAGCTGGATCTGTATGACGACAGTGTTGCCCAATTCTATTGCGTACAGGCTACCTTATACTGCCGCGTGTACGAAATCTTAGGCATTGAGGTGTATTTTCTCGAGTACACATAGGTACAGGCAAACTGCTTCCAATTACAGAGAGATCCACCATACCCCTCTGTTAATGCAGACCCTCGAACGTCAGGTCAAAGGCCAGTTAATCAGGTTTCTCCTAGCTACAAACGCCATAGATGATCGACAGTACGGATTCTCATCTCAAAGATCCGTAAATGCCTGTCAGCTTCACTTCTTTGAGACTGTCACAGCAGCCTACGACGCTGGACACTCTGTTGTAAGTCTATCTGGACACTCAAAAAGCCTTCGACCAGGTCCCTCAAGCCTCCCTGCTACACAGACTTAGTACCGCTGGCATCACTGGAACCTTACTTCCGTGGTTTGCTTCCTACTTATCAGACAGTAGGCATATAACGCAAATCGGGGACATACAATCATCCCCACTAACGATCACTAGCGGAGTCATCCAAGGAAGCGTGCTAGGCCCCATCCTCTCCTTACTGTACATTAATGACGTCTTCGGTGCCATATCCCATGGTAAGGCTTTCATCTTCGCGGACGATATAAAAACCGCGCACACATTCCTCACCTCTGCATAAGCTTTTTACTTTCGCCAGATTAAGCAAGACTTAGATTCACTGACTCGCTGGTCAAACGACTCTGGCTTGAGCTTCTCCTCCACAAAATCCTGTTTAACTTCCTGCTGCTGCTCTCTCCCTGCTGACACTTTCAAAATTAATGGAAATCCTACCGCCTATTCCACGGAGATCAAAGATCTCGGCCTCAGATGCTCCTGCACTTCTAGCTTTTCCCACCAGGTGCAATTTCAGGTTGCAAGATCAAGCAGACTCAGTCTTTTAATACTGCGTTCCTGCCACCTTCCAGACACAATGGTTGCAATCTTTAAGCTAGGCGTACGACCAATCGTGGAATTCTGTCCCGCATTCTCCTTCCTTTACACCCATTGTTGCAGACTCGCAATTGAAATTGCCCAACGCTCATTTACGTAAAACTCTTTCCTCGGTCAAACCCCCTCTCTTATCGCTCCCGCTGTCAAATCCTAGGCCTCGAACCACTATGGCTCAGACGGTTAAAAATGAATCTAACTCTCTTACACCGTCTGCTGCACAAGAACGCCTCTATAGCAGAGGCTAGACCACACATGAACTCACAACCTCGCTACAGACTCCGCAACTCCCGCAACCTCTTAGTGTGTCCCATAGCTCGTACAAACCTACGCCACTACTTTCTAGTTTATTACGCTCGCATCTGGAACAGCCTTCCTGAGCGGCTGCGAAGCATCACGCATCACCATGCTTTTTGTCAGTCTGTAGACAAATTCCTTTTTCTGTGAAACTGCTGCCGCCTCACTTAATACTTGACTGCCCTCTGACCTCCTTTACGAATCAGGTCCAGCGCGCATATGAGTTTAGGAACGCTACAGTTAGTGGGAAGGTAAAGGATCCTGTTATCGTTTCTTCCCATCCTCTTAACCCGCTTTAAGCTAATAAAGGACTTAAATGCCAACTTGATCTAAACATGCAGCGTTACTGGGCTGGGTGTTTTCTCATTGTTCCCTTTCTCCCCGTACCAACTTGCACCTCGTACTGGTCTAGTTCCTACACCGGAATACTCTATAAACTCTGTCTAGCGTCTACTGTTCTCGCCCAAACTCTACTGACGAAAACCAAACCAGTATCAGCTCTTTTCGTCCTCAACTCCCTGAGCGACTTAATCACCTACTAACTCTTATCATGGTGTTTTACTGACCTGGCTGTTTTCTATTTCTCCAGTCAACTTATACCTCGTTCTACCTGAGTCCCTACCCCGGACTACTCTTTCAGCCCTTTCTAGTAACTGGCGCTCTCAAGCTAACTCTAACTGATAAAAACCAAACCAAAGTCAATTTCTTTCTTCATTTCATTATCAGAGCGCATTTCAGCGCTTATATATATCCATTTGATGATTTTTTTTCCAATAACCATTCCAATACCCAACATCGCGGAACGCTTCTGCTCGACATGGCAGCCCACACCAACGCTGCGACGCCGTTTGGCCATGGTGCAATCGCCGTGGGTATCGACATTCCAGTCCCACCGTCTCATTGACAAATGTCATTTCACTTCTCCTCCACGACTTGCCTCTACCAGCGTCCGTATGCTGTTTGCTTGTTCTAATTGACTGAACTGTCTTTACTGGCCTTGCTTTCCCCCGACCAAAAAATGGTAGCCGGAGTATTTACTAATGCACACACCGCACTTATGACTGCTTGAATGGTTTTCCACCTTGCAGATCCGGTAGCATGTACGAGGAGGAAACCTCGTGTGGTGGACTGGTATGCCCTGCAAGGAAGGTCGCTGTGTTACGTTGCACCATGGTGCGCTCGTATACCCGCCACCCTTCCAGTAGCACGGGTGCATGGCCCATCGCGGTAGTTCTGAGTCTGGCCTTTAAATTCAAGAAACCAAAAAAGTACTGCTGACTTCTGTGTGTTGCTGCTGGAGTTGGGCTCGCTTCGGTTGAGTTATGCATCTGGCAATGCCATAAACCACAGATGAACAAAACTGGCCAATCATCTGAAAAAGAAAAACAAAAAGTTCACTTGGGATAGCCCAAAGATACCCTGCAATGCTCATGGCGTACATCGGCGATCTTAGTTGTATCAGAACAGAGGCTACACCGCACCGAAGACTATTTCGTCATCCAAACAGAACACATCTGCTCGCCGCTCCCAGTGGTAGGCATAGAAGTCTCCATCGCTATGCACCACCTACAGNCTCCTTTACGAATCAGGTCCAGCGCGCATATGAGTTTAGGAACGCTACAGTTAGTGGGAAGGTAAAGGATCCTGGTTTCTTCCCTACCTAGCCTCTTGACCTGCTTTAAGCTAATAAAGGACCTAAAAGCCCAACTTGATCTAAATATGCAACGTTACTGGCCTGGTTGTTTACATTTTTGCCTTTCTCCCCGTACCAACTTGCACCTCGTACTGGTCTAGTTCCTACACCGGAATACTCTATAAACTCTGTCTAGCGTCTACTGTTCTCGTCCAAACTCTACTGACAAAAACCAAACCAATATTAGCTCTTTTCTTCCTCAACTCCCTGAGCGACTTAATCACCTACTAACTCTTATCATGGTGTTTTACTGACCTGGCTGTTTTCTATTTCTCCAGTCAACTTATACCTCGTTCTACCTGAGTCCCTACCCCGGACTACTCTTTCAGCCCTTTCTAGTAACTGGCGCTCTCAAGCTAACTCTAACTGATTAAAACCAAACCAAAGTCAATTTCTTTCTTCATTTCATTATCAGAGCGCATTTCCGCGCTTATATATATCCATTTGATGATTTTTTTCCAATAAACACTCCAATACCCAACATCGCGGAACGCTTCTGCTCGACATGGCAGCCCACACCAACGCTGCGACGCCGTTTGGCCATGGTGCAATCGCCGTGGGTATCGACATTCCAGTCCCACCGTCTCATTGACAAATGTCATTTCACTTCTCCTCCACGACTTGCCTCTACCAGCGTCCGTATGCTGTTTGCTTGTTCTAATTGACTGAACTGTCTTTACTGGCCTTGCTTTCCCCCGACCAAAAAATGGTAGCCGGAGTATTTACTAATGCACACACCGCACTTATGACTGCTTGAATGGTTTTCCACCTTGCAGATCCGGTAGCATGTACGAGGAGGAAACCTCGTGTGGTGGACTGGTATGCCCTGCAAGGAAGGTCGCTGTGTTACGTTGCACCATGGTGCGCTCGTATACCCGCCACCCTTCCAGTAGCACGGGTGCATGGCCCATCGCGGTAGTTCTGAGTCTGGCCTTTAAATTCAAGAAACCAAAAAAGTACTGCTGACTTCTGTGTGTTGCTGCTGGAGTTGGGCTCGCTTCGGTTGAGTTATGCATCTGGCAATGCCATAAACCACAGATGAACAAAACTGGCCAATCATCTGAAAAAGAAAAACAAAAAGTTCACTTGGGATAGCCCAAAGATACCCTGCAATGCTCATGGCGTACATCGGCGATCTTAGTTGTATCAGAACAGAGGCTACACCGCACCGAAGACTATTTCGTCATCCAAACAGAACACATCTGCTCGCCGCTCCCAGTGGTAGGCATAGAAGTCTCCATCGCTATGCACCACCTACAGGTTATTATTCCATTTTATATCCTCTCAAACTCACTATGTTTTGCAAATCTCCTTCATCTCCTCATCTTCCCAAGCTTTGAACTTCGGAAGTGCCCGTTTAGGACGACCTGGTTAGCTTATATCGACTCCACCTGACCAATAATCTACAACTCCAGGATCACCAAGCGGACCAAGAGAATCTACAATCCCATATCGGTTTCGTACCTGCTTGTTTCCTCGACTAGGCTGAAATGAATACCGCTGCCCGATAAACTGCACACCCCAGGCGAATTATCTCAAATGTGACGTCCGTCACGTGGCTGTTCAAAAACTGAAGCATGTCAGGCCAATGAGGGCACGGCACTACCATACCCAGTCTGATAGCACACCCGCAACTGTTCTATTCCTCCTCCCAACCGATCCCTCTTGCCTACTCGTTTTATTGACCCCAACGACCACCATGACATTCATTCCAACATGTTGGACTAATCGTTCGAATTCAACCACCTCTGTGTCTCCATCCAACCTGACCTCTTCACCTGACCTCCCAACAACGGTGCAACCAGTGAGTCTGCTTGTTCTCCGATTGCGCCATATTTTTGAGACCAAACTTGCCGTGTTCTCCTAATTCGAATTATCCCATCTCCACCTCCACTTTTGCTCGTTATTGCTCCGGCCATTTACCCAACCGCCCAAGGTCACTCATGGCCAGCAATGGTTTTCAAATTTTAGTTCATATCAACCGACTGAGTCTTTGTATTAGTCGGACCTCGTGCCCATTGTTCCCTACAAGTTGCGAAAGAAACCTAACACTATTAGTTAAACGAGTACTTCATACTGTTCATGGTATTGTCCTCTTTTCGCGCTATCGCCACTATCCCCAAATCCCTCAGTCATGCCCCATTCTGACTGTAAACTCATGATCATGCCAGACGGTATGCCACCCATAAGTTGGGAATAAGCATTATTATTAACTGTGGCGGTAAAACCTTTGACGGCTTGCAACCGAATCCGCCTTTCTCGTCCCCCCCTCAAGGTGCGGTCCCCATGGTGTTGCCCAGTTTTCCACTGTAGTAGTTGTTTCGGTGTGTCCGAGAGTTTGCGCATATGCATGTCCGTTCGTCGTTCCACCATCGATCTGGCGTGTGAATTGAGTAGCTGAATGGATGCGTGTCCAGTTGATTAGCTCAAATGAGCGCTGCGGGGTTGTCTGGATATGTGACTCAGTTTTTGCGTACCTGCCGCGAAAGCGGACCTGTTTGTCCGCGTGTACACAACACACCCGTGTCTGTATTCACGGATTCACGGATGGATACACAGGATCGAGGCTTTTGCCCAAGTTTCCCAGGCACGTTTCGTTCTTGTCGGTCAGTGGCTGTCGTTTACCTGAAAGGCACAAGTGAAAAAAGGGTGTAGCACTGCTCTTTATGTTCCCAGCGCGGGGCAGTATGCTCGCCAGCGCGAGGATTCGCATAAATAAATGTCTAACAGTGCTTTAAATTGGGTTC